>NW_007585126.1:0-141530 GCF_000523025.1 Cynoglossus semilaevis | reverse complement strand
CACAGATTTGCCCCATGAGAGGTGTCACTTTTGGCCAACTTCATGCTGAGAGCGAAGAGAGACTGTTGGAGTTAAGAAACAAACACGGGGTCCACGTTACAGTGGTGAGAGAACACGAGTGGGATGATATGAAAAAATCATGCGCTGAGTTGAAACAATTTCTCAAGCTTTATAATGCTCCAGAACCCCTCTGCGCTCGTAAAGCTCTTTATGGGGGCAGAACCAGTGCCTTAAAGCTGAGACCCAGCGCCGGTTCCAAAGAAACCGTCCACTACGTAGATGTGACTTCTCTCTACCCCTACGTCAACAGCACATGTTCTTACCCCTTAGGTCACCCCACCATCATTTACAATCCCCCTCGCGGCCTTTTCTCCCTCCACGAGACCGTAATAATGCAGAGTATCTTTTAAAGAAGTTATCGGAGGAGCGCAAAAGTTGGAATTCAAGGGGAGAATTTGTTTATAGGGGTGATGCTGTAAAAGGTTCACACATAATGGATTTATTCAAACACCTCCTGTATCCTTTTAAGAAAAAAAGATGATTTCCTAAATACGAGGTGGATTCTAATATTTTGTGAAAGTAAGCATCAACCATGTGTCTTTTTTCAAGTTAAAAATGTTTTTGTTAGATGCAGAAATAAAATTATGTGTTCTCTGCAGCAGTTCATTGATTTCATAAATGCAACACACTATAGGTTTTTTATACACAGTGTATAACACAGCTGCAAGTGTACAGATGTGTTGCCTTCATATAAGGCTTATACAAGGCTTTTAATTTTTGGGGGCTCCAGACAGATTTGTTTTTTGTTTTTTAACAAATGGTTATCAGCGCAGAATGGTTAACCACATGTTTGTGACACCCCAGACCTTGAAATTTATGACTCCCCAGACCCTGCTTATCTTCTTTCTTATGTTGTACCCATGACACTAAACACATTTTCAGTTGTGCCTCAGTGGTCTAGGTGTCCATAAATCAGACCAGGGTCGTTTTGAATTGCTTCTTTCCCGGAGCCCCTTCCACCCTCCCACACACACACCTCTCAACAACCCCTCCCTCCACTTCCAACCACCCCACACACTTTACATATTTTAAAGGAAAGATAAGGAAAGTTGACTCCTTTACACAGCACAATGGAAGCTCTGAACCACTAAGCCACCACTTCCCCAGCATGCTGCAATACTGCACAGTTTTTGTGTCTTGCACAATTTTTCATCAACAACAAAACAATTACAACACAGGTGAAGAGGCTACAAGAAAATGATACTTCACATTTCTAAAAGCAAGTTATGTTAATTATTAGATAGTGGTGATGTGAAGATGAAGGAAAAAGAAATCTATCTGTTCTAAACATAAAAAACATAGTTGAACACCCACTTCTGAGATTGGTTCCAGCCTCCCCAGGACACTGAAACGGAGGATACAATGTAAGATTGTTAAGATTTGTAAATGCATTTCTTCAACCTTTACAACGTATTCATTATATTAAGTTTCCATATCAATTTATACTATTATTGAGTGTTGTTGTTATGTTGTATTAAAAGAAAAGGGTACTGGAGAAGGTTGTGTATGAAGCTGTAATATTCTGACTGTTAAACATGACAGGATGTGTGCAGCACGAATAACGCTGACTACGTTTGCTGACTAACCACAGAACCATATGAAACTGTCTCTTTGAATGTCAAAAGGCGGTCACCAAAATCGAAAGCATTGATATGTTATGTAACCAGCAAACTGTATATAAGCTTTGAGCACTGAGGAGTCCCTCAGTATGTACCATTGTTCTGTGCTCCTTGCTGCGAGTAACACCTTACAACTTGAGATCTCGCATTTGACTCTTGTGTGTTAGGAAGCTAAGGTATGAACCAATAGCATATCTTACAGTCCTATCTAACAGAGAAAGTTACCTTCTCTGTAGAAGAACTCACGATGTTTCAGTTCATATCCTGAGCTCTTTGTTCTTATACACTGCCTGAGTCCCCGATACACCACAGTATAAGAAAGGCGAGAGCAAGGAGAGCAGTCCCCAGAAGATCTCCTAGGGCTGTGAGGTAAGGTATTGAGTAACTGTCAGGATCCTTATTTCTCCTCCAAAGACAGTGAACCATGTAGTCAGCTATACACAACAGAGCAGAGACCTGCACAGCAAAGAGAATCACATGAGCTGCGTTAGGAAGCATTGACACTGAAGCCAGCGGCAAGTGAAAACAACTTGGGTCTGGCTTACCTGAATCAAAGAAGCAGCTAGGAAGGCCACAGTCAGAAGAGGACTTGGCAAAGTCTGGCCTCCTTTCATTAGATGAATAGTGTACAAGAAGACCAACTGACCAGGGACAACCAAAAAAAGCAGAATCTGGGCCGAGCGTTGGTTCACCCCTAACATTAGAAACAATTCATCACAAAGTTGGTTTAAATAACATATTAAATGACCCTTTTATCTTTACCTGTGCCAAAGAAAGTACAACAAGGGTTGAAGCAGCCTTTGCGATTGTCAGGGACATCTCCAGATGAGAAATTCATATGCAGACTTGTTGAGAGACGACTGGACTGAATGGACACAAGGTTTCCTCCAACACCTGAATAAAGAAGTTTGAGGCTTGTATTATTCTATCTATCTATTGATTGTACTAATTACTAACCTGTGTGTAGTTTTCTGGTTATAAACTACACACACACACACATGTGTATATGTACAGTATATATACATATACACATATATATGTGTATGTAAATATATATTTATATATATGTGTTGTAGATATATACATATATGTGTGCGTATATATATATACATATACACATACTGTATATATGTGTATGTAAATATATATACATATATATGTGTGCGTATATATATATATGTATATGTGCAGACTTATATACTGTACACAAATCAAATTCTTCTATTCCTTTAGGCTTTGTCCCTTTTTTCAGGGGTTGCCACAGCGAATCATTCATTTCCATATTATACAGTATATATACTGTACATATGTACATAAATCAAATAAGTAGTATAAATCTAATATGGAGTGGAAATTAATTTAATTTCCACTCCATATTAGATGAGAAATTAAGATTGATGATTTTTTTGTTTGTTTTGTTTCCTTATTTGTTTTCTTCCTTACATATTACATGGTTGAGGAAAAAGAAAATTGAAACGTAGCTTACCATTTATGACAGGAGCATAGATTATTATTCCTGCCATGTTTGGATCGGACACAGACAGGTCCAGTATCAGTCCTCCGATACTGAAAAGAAACATAAAAATATGTATTTCTAGGCCTAACTATATAAACTCTTTCTATTTTTTATTTTTTATTTTTTTATTTTTTTATTCATTGATCAGAAGAGCTAATTTCTAATGATGAGTTTCCTGGTGTTGTATTGATTTATATGGTATACTATAGGTATATGTTAAAATACTGTAAAGTTTAAAACTGTGAAGAGAGTTAAGAGATATTCAGTGACCAAACAGTGGTAAATACCTGCTGATTACCATTGCTGTAATGACTGGTTCCCAACCAGTGCGGAGCAGGATTTGACTGGTTGGATGTTTGGAGGAGATGACCAGCCATAAAGGGATCAAACACACAAGAAACAGATCCACCAGGAACAGCATATAAATATAGAGATCTGTCAAGAGGGTGGGATTCATTCAGTCAGTATCACACCAGGACAGCTTTCTGAGTTACTCAGGGCAAGAACACAGAACATCTTGGTTTTACAACTTTTTGCACACACAGAACATGTTACAGGCACAATGTGTTGTTGTTGACTAGTTTGTATTCAATTCACTTTACCTATAAAAGAGAAGAACCAGTGACTGAAGCAGGCAAGCAGTGCAAGAGTGCTGAGATCCCCAAAACTGGCAGCCATGGGTGTCGCCACATTGTCAGGGTTGATTCCCAAACGCTTGGAGCATAAAATAACTGCCACCATGATGACACCTTAACAGTGATAGTTGTAAATAAACAGGTTATTGCTGAAGTTATTCAGACATAAAACCAACAATTTTAATGACATGACCCATTTAAATCTAAACAAATACACCTCTTAAAATAACAGATTTCTACTCATCAGTGTTGTAACCTTAATAGGTTGTATGATCTGTTGAAAAGTGAGGACGAGCCCAAGGATTTTTATGCCTATATGATTGTGGCATCTAGTGCTGTAGTTGTGAATGGCAGCCACTGGAAAATGTTACGATTATGTTTCTAATTGTTTTGTTAAAAATGTATTTATTTTTATACATATTTTAATATTCTGCAGCAAATAGTTGATGTAAGACAAAATTGATTTTTTTTAAAAATATATATTAATTTTAATGATAAAATATGAATAATGAAATATATCAAGCTGAAAGCAGAGAACAGATCAAGAAAACGGAGACATAAAATCACTGTTTATTCCTTGCATGGCAGTTAATTAATAATTAGAAAGATTGGAAGGAGACAGACTGAGGTGTCAGAAATCTACACTGAAGTGTTTGAATAGCTGACATGCCAGTGTTCATTGGTACATTTTCCAGTTAAGGAATTCATGGTGAACAGATGAGGGCAGGTCGTATTTCTACCTTGTACTAATGAAGCCAGAAATGCAGTAGAAACACTGGTGGAACACAAAAGCACTATGTGGTTGAAAGGCATCTTTCCATCTGCCATCCAGCCTAAGAGAACGGCCATGAGGGAGGCAAAAAATCCCAGCACTGTGGCTTGTAGCTGGGAAACACAATTCTGAATGTATTACACAGGGCTGGAATTTTGTTAAATACAAACATGTACTGAAGAAAAACAGCTTAACTTAAATTATACATAACAGAAGACTTTTTTTACCCTAATGTAAAAGAATATACCTGTTTAAGCGCTAGGTTTCCAACGATCAGTGTCCACTTTTCTCTGGTAGATTCCATTTTACCTGCATTCACCTGACAACAGACAAGGTAAACATTTATAATCAAACACAAAATGTCAACAGTGCTGTTATAAAGACATTTTTTTGACAGACAGTCAAGGTTTGTTACAGTGATTTATTACACATCTTTTTGCTGGTCTTTGAAACAAACCAAGCTGATTTTAGAAGAAGTTGTTTAAAAATAAATTCTGCCTCCAAGGTGAAAATAATACAAGTAGACAAAACGACATGCACAAACCAAAAGAAAAGGAAAAAGAATACACTGTGCTGATAAATAAACGGATGTGATTGATGTCATATTAAACCATCATTGGATTGTTGGATTGTTTATTTCTCTTCTAGGAAAACAACATTCCAGAATAGACTGACACAGGTCTGAGGGGTTGTGCTATTGTTGTAATTTGAACTACAGTATATTGCACTCTACTGTAAGTCAGAGTGCTGCTAAAGACTTCACAGTTCTGTGAGGACTTTAACACTAATGATTCAAAAAGCCCAAATCATTTTTTTCTGAGAAAGACCCTGCCACATATAGCTGTTGTTACCTTTCACCAGGAGTCATTCCATGGAGCTTTTGCCTTATACTACTGTAGAAATTCTGAAACAAACAGTACTCAAATATTTAGCAGAACTGCATGCCAAATGCCTGTAACATGGTGTTACTTTCAGTGTGTGTTATGGTATGAAGTTGATTCAGTTCTGTGTGCCAAATTGCAGACACTCACAGCAGTTGACAGTCTGGAGGCCAGAGTCATTTCCAGGTTCCCTTTCATTCCTAATACTGCGGGAACCAGAATGAAGATCTCCGTGACTTCCTGAAATACGTCCCAGTTCTGTCAAAAATGAAACACTCTCTTTAAGTTATATTGTTTTGACTCAGTTGAACAACTTTCACAGTGAAACTGTCAGTCTGCGTTCTGCGTCCGTCTTTTTACCTGAACCACATCCAGCAACATCCCAGCAGAGACTGTCCCGAGCCCCGCCCGCAGGAATGGGACCAGAATCTGCAGCAGCATTGAACAGACAGACTCTGCTGGTGCATCACTTCTAACTGCTTCCTTTGCTGCGATGGCTTCACTGAGTCTTGAACGACCATAGAGTTTATCAGGGAGCAGAAAATCTGTTTCAGTGTACTCCCGTGGTTCATTCTGACAACTGTTGTCGAGCGTTTGAAGGTCACTGGTAGAGCTGATATGACGTGGACTGTCAGAGTGTTGGGATGAGGACAGATTTGGTCCAAACTTCTGGCTGCCACAAGATGATGTTGGTTGTTCTGACTCTGGGGCAACCATTATCAAAAGCTGTGCTTTATTAGGATGTCCCTCCTGTGGATCAGGTTCATGGGAAATCTGTTTGCCTAAGAAAAAAAAGTGGTATAAAATGTAATAAATTAAGAAGTGTACAGCACACAATTAGTTGTATGTGACAATACTATGAAATACTTCTCCTGCCATACAACCTTGCATTAAGAAATATATGTATTTATTTCTCATGGTAAAAAGCATTTTAATAAAATGCAAAATTATTATCTGTAGGTCAACAGTGTATGCAGAGCTTTTTCAAACTCCTCTGAAAAGTGACAAAGTGCAACTCTGGATGCACAAAGGCTGTTTCAGAGTCATCTGATGGTGGAAAATTCTAGAATTATCATTCTTCATGGCTCTTTCCCATCAGCAACAGTGGGTCCGTGTTGTTTGGCCAAACAATGAGCTTCATTTAAAATTCCTTCAAGATGATCAGGTATGGTCAAAAGCCGCATTTAGCAAGTAACAAGCGTGTATTGTACCAAAAATGCCCAGTTTGTTAAATCAGAAAAGAACAGAATAATAAGTTGTGCTAAACAGTTGGTGAAATATTCAGCAAAACACAATGTTTTAGTGAGTATTTAAACTTTAGAAAATGGAAATAAACACATAGCCACACTTTTAAAAACATTTCTAGATCTACAGTGTCTGTGCCAAAATTAAATGAATCCATACAAGACTAAAGACCAACATTGTATAGTCTGAGGCAAAGAAATACCAGAAAATAGAGGTCAAACAGAAGATAACCAGTAAGTTACAGTTACAGTAGAAAGCTATGGTGCTTATTTTGTTTCTTTTTTTTTTTTCCTTTGTCATGTCACCTGTTTTGCAACCCAATAATGATAGTTTTTGTTTACATTCAGGTTCATAGTGACAATTACAAAATTATAGAAAAACAAACATGATTTACCTTACGATGAGTTTTTTTAGTGAAGAAAGTCCAGTGTTGCTGCTGCTGCTCCTGTCCCTGGCCTCTTTCATTCTCTGAATGGTGGGCTGAGTCTTTACTGTGACAAGACCATGAAAACGTGTACGCACACACACACACACATGTTTGCTCTGCTTTTCTTAATAAGACAGTGGATTAACGCTGCATAATTGTAACACCTCAAGTTCAGTTTTCCTTCTTCACATGACTATAACCACCATGATGTGAAGTTTACACAAGTTATAAGTAATTTGATTTTTGGTTTTGTTTTTTTCTTTTTTTTGTTGTTTATAGATGAAGAGTGAAGAAATCTTCATTGATGCCGACTTGATTGCAGATAGAAGAGTTTATTGCAAAGAAGCACAGCATCAAGTCGGGCAACGAGTCTGCCTGGAGTAGACCCTGAGCCAATATGAATCTCTCCCTATCATCTCCCAAAATTCTTGGGGACTCAACTCAGCTAGTACAGGTGTCTTACATACATGCTGCATGGTCAAATCAACAGGCACAAACACAGGAGAGATTTTATCCAAACAACCACATTTGGCCACATAAACGACTGGACCACTGCATTTGTTTAGTCTCGTGGATTTAACATCCTTAAGAAATTCCCCGACTGTATTTGACAGTCGGACGCTGAGTTGTGTGGACTCCATTTCCCAAGAACACTCGCGCCCATTCTAGAGTCACGAGACCCATCATGGGACCTGTGTAGCTTTACTTTTAAAACGCAGTCTTTTGATCACTTAACTACACACTATGGCGGTAGAAACCATCGCACCGGACTGGGAGTTTGATCGTTTTGACGACGGTTCACAGAGTACGTATCGTGTCTAGTTCGTGCATGTAAAAGAACACATAAAAACATGGCAATACGCTAGTTAGCTCTGAGCAGCTAGTGCTAGCTTATGCTACAAACAGGGTGATTAGCTGCTGTCGACTCCTTGTATTTACACATGTTAGGGCATAAATATGTTAAACATATTGTAACGCAAGTTGTCAGCTAATGGATAAATGGTGTTGGTGGTAAATGTGTTTCGTGGTGTAGCTTAAATGCCGTTTTGAGAATGTAATTATGCAATCTTTATCTAAACTTCTTTCTCTTGATTCATGGTCTCACCCAATATGCGCATGAATCCATTATATATACACAAGTATGATGGTATTATTTCGTGATAAAGTCAGTATTAAAAGTTGACTGCACCACTGCAATTCTTTGGTTTATTTTCTCTTTATTAAACAAAGAATTTGATATTGTTTTCACCTACGAGGTATACAGTGCAGCGAAAGAAATGCACATGGAAGTATACAATTGTTGATAAATAAATTATGCTTATGGGTGGACATATACAGAATAATAAGAACTAAACACATTTTTTAAAGTGCAGGGGTGTGCGTGTGTGCAGGTGGGGGTGTCAATGATAGCCTTTTTGTGTGTTGACAAGGCCAATAGCAGATGGAAGAAAAGCTGTTTTTGTGGCAAGAAGTTTTGGTCCAGGAGGACCACACATGACACGCTGCAGTCTGCTCAGATCTTTTGCAGTGGCAGCACATACCAGATGGAGATGGAGGAGGTGAGGATAGAGTCGATGATGGAGGTGTAGAAGTTCATGATCATTGACTTTGGCAGATAGAACTGTTTCAGCTGCCTCAGGAAGTACATCCTTTGTTGGGCTTTTTTGATGAGGAAGGTGATGTTCAGGCTGGATGAGTTGTTGGAGTTCCTGCAGTGGGTAGGGTGGGCGTGGCTATGCAGGGGAAGGTGTCAAGACAGACCCATTGTCTTTCGAAGTGACAGTAGTGGTCATTAGCTGAGAACTTGTGTTGAAGTTTCTCAAAGTACTGTTGTTTAGCTTTTCTCACCTCCTTGCTAAACCTGTATTTTTAATCTTTGTACCTCTCTTTGTCTCCACTCCTCAACGCCTCCTTGAGGCTCCTTAGCCGTTTTGTTTCTGCTGTGAACCAGGGTTTGTCGTGTTGTCAGTACAATCCAAGCACGTTTGAAGTATCTCAGTGGCTCCACTAGACCAATGCTTTGTTGTCCTCACTATGGGTTTTTCAGTTGCTGCCTGTAGGAAGGAATCAGATGTGGTCAGAGTGACCCAGTGCAGCCAGAGAAACGGCATGATAGGCATTTTGAATTGTGGTGTAACAGTGATCCAGTGTGTTCTCCTTCCTAGTTGGGCACAGTAATATGATGTTAAAATCATTAAAGACTTGATGTGGCCTCTCTGTCTGTGCTCTCACCTTCCATCTTACAGAAATACACACAGAGGTTCAGCTGAAGAACTACAGCAGGTTTCTGGAGGAGTACACCACCCAGTTGAAGGGTATAGAGGAGGCCCTGGATGACTCCATTGGTGATGTGTGGGACTTCACTCTGGACCCTATTGCCCTTAAGGTAAAACATTGTTTAGTAATGCGCTGTAATGTGAGGTGTACCATCCTGCACCTATCACACTTCTGTGTGTAATTTCCTTGCTTTTTATTTGTCTTTGAAGCTTATTCCATATGAGCAGTCATCTTTATTGGAGTTGATAAAAACAGACAATAAAGTAAGTACAAAAGGTGCGTTTTATGTGATCAATTTTGTCATTAATTTTTCAGAGTCTTTTATTAATCCTGATATTTTGTGATGTTTAGGTTCTAAACAAAGTCATCACAGTGTATGCTGCGCTCTGCAGTGAGGTGAAGAAGCTCAAGAATGAGGTAGGCATTGTTAAAACAATAAACAGTGCACATGTTGTAGATTTGAAATTCTGTTTTGTGAGTTTGTGTTGTTTTTTTTAAAATAATTATTTAACTGAGTGCTGACATAACCAATAGCACATATTTGCACTTGCAGGCAGAAACCAAGTTCTACAATGGTCTGTTGTACTATGGAGAAGGAGGTACATACTGCTTTTTTCTTCTTGTTGTTGCTCAGTTAAACATTTTGCCTTTGAAAAAAAATCCATTGAGTTTCTGCCTCTGTGCCAGTGTCAGAAGCCGGTGTTGTTGAAGGAGAGTCCCAGATTCAGATGGGCAGATTCATCTCCTTCCTGCAGGTGATTATAATTTCTTATGTAACTAACTAACCCTGTCTGAAAACACTGATGTTTTGACCCTGATCTGTGTGCAGGAACTTTCCTGTTTTGTTTCAAGATGTTATGAAGTGGTGGTCAATATTGTTCATCAGCTGGCCGCTCTGTACAACAGCAACAAGTAAGAAACATCCAGATTTGTTACATTGTAAATGTATTGTTTTTGGTGTTGAATTTTAATGTAAACATAAAAGTGAAAACTGTAGATCTGGTTCAATTTGTCATTTCTTTTATTTCAATAGAGAAATTAAACGTGCAAAGATGATTTTTACCTTTTTTTTCGCAGAACTGCAACAAAAATCATTGAATCTTCAGGAGTCCATTTTCAGGTCAGTTTCTGTTATGATCTTTTTTTGGGGTCCACACGGGTGTAGTTTGTCTCCTGTAGATTTTATTCTAAAAAGTAAATGTCTGTTAATACCATATTTTATATACTTTTTATAAAATACCATACATCTTTATTAGCAAGTTTATTGTTTTATTTTTTATTTTTTTTGCTGATTTATTAGCTTTGAGATTCGACCTTTACTTAAAATCTTTGTCCTGTTTACTTTGAGATATGACATGTTGCACTTTTGAACTATAGTCAATTAGAAACAACTGTTGCTAGGTGACAGCTAATTCTAATTGTTAAATTCTTGTTTCAGCCTGTGCACATTTCTAACCTTTATCGTTCTGTGTTTTGCGTTGCTGTTTTAGACTGTGTACGAACACCTGGGGGAGTTGTTGGTGGTTCTGTTAACACTTGATCAGATTTTAGAAAATCATGGTATATTGAAGGATCACTGGAAAATGTATAAAAGGTAAATGCATAATCAAACTAACACTAACTAAATGGCAACAAAACAGTTTTTTTTATTTCAGCTGTTCAGTAAATCACTGAGTGAACTTGTCATTTTTGGAATCAATAAAGTATGTCTATCTATTTACTATTAACCAACTACCTATTACTATTACCTATCTGCATTAATCTTACCATCTAGGTTACTGAAGTCAGTCCACCATAATCCTGGAAAATTTTCCATTCCTGAGGAGAAGTTAAAACCATTTGAGAAGCTTCTGCTCAAGCTGGAGGGACAGCTGCTGGACGGAATGATATTGCAGGTAACTTTCCTCTGATCTTTACTGCATGTTGTTTGTTTTATAATTTAAGATTGTATTAACCACAATGTTGGCACTTTCAGTTGTGATTGAAATGTCAAATCCAAATGGTCCCAGATAAGCTCAAATTGAACTATAAAAAACCTCACTATACAATACAGTAAAGTAACAATGGACATAATGTGATAGGAAAATGTAAAAAGAAGTTCACAGCAGTTTGACCTTTTGAATCATACACTTTGTTCTTCATACATGTTTGTTTGCAGAATATTTACTTGTGTTTATATTGCCTTCACATGTTAATGCAACAGGCCTGTGTGGAACAAAGATTTGATGATCCTGGGGAGGGAGTTGCAGTTGCCAAAAACAGCATCTTTGCTGAGGAGTTTGCCTTCAACATTCGCACCATATTCACCAGTGTGGAGTCAAAGATTGGTCAGTAACCAGTGAAATTAAGACTATAATTCTACAAGTGACAGCTGTTTCCAGCATCTTTGGAATATGATTTTTGTTCAAATTGTTTTCAGGTGAACCTTCAGAAATTGACCAGAGAGATAGATACGTCGGCGTCTGTTGTCTCTTTGTGCTTCACTTTCACATATTCAGAAGTGTTGACAAAAAGTTTTACAAAGCACTGCTCGATGTCTGTAAAAAGGCAGGTTTTTAGTATTTTGGTCTTTCCCCCCAATCTGCAGTGAATCACTTATTAACAGTGTTTGTGTCTGAATTTCCCCCAGGTATCCGCAGTCACGTTGACCTCCAACATTATCTGGTTTCCTGACACTTTCCTCATCACCAAGGTTCCCGCTGCAGCTAAGCTGATGGATAAGAAAAGTCTACAGGCTATCAAAGCACAGAGAGACACTTTGTTGCAGCAAAGAGCTCAGACACTGACAAAGTCTGTCAAATCCCATTTACACAATTTCTGGCTTGGATGTTTTTTTAGATCTGACTGATGTGTGTGTGTCTCTGGTTTGTGCAGGGATATGCAGTCTTACTATGTTTTTGTCACCTCATGGATGATGAAGATGGAGTCCATTCTGTCCAAGGAGCATAACAGTGACAAGTTGGCAGATGATCTCAACAGCAGGTGTAATGTGTTTGTACAGGTGAACCATAAACTTTTCTAAAAGGAGTTTGATAATGGCCTTGAACACCAGGCGCAGTTAGTTAGTGATTAGTTTTAACAAAAAAACTATATTTCTGTTGACTGACCATTATAGGGCATCCTGTATGCCTACACCCTGTGCACTATTATTAAGACCACCATGAACATGTACATGTCCATGCAACGGCCCATGACCAAGACATCTGTCAAGGCGCTCTGTCGAATGGTTGAGCTGCTTAAGGTCTGTTTATTTGTGCTTTTATTGTTTTGAGCGGTGCTACATTCAAAGTCTACTCAACCTGTCAAATTGTTGTCCGTCCACAGGCTGTGGAGCACACCTTTCACAGGCGCTCCATGGTTGTCGCCGACTCTGTGTCTCACATCACGCAGCAGCTGCAGTCCCAGGCTCTCAATGCCATTGGAACAGCCAAGGTTATGTCCACAAGAAGTTACATTTTTGGTATTTAAACCTAAGAAGAATGCTTTGTTCACTTTAAGTAACATTTGAATGTTTTTTACTCCCTGCAGAAGAGAGTAATCTCTGAGAAGAAGTACAGTGAACAGCGTCTGGATGTGTTGTCCTCCTTGGTACTAGCCGAAAATGCCCTCAATGGACCCAGCACAAAGGAGCGACGCCTCGTGGTTTCTCTGGCTCTTTGCGTCGGCACTCAGCTTGTGCGTCAGGAAACACAGATGGTTAATGTCATGAAGATGTTTTCGTGGTCTGTTAATTTGCTTTTTTCATCATTTGTTTCTGGCAGAAAACCTTTAAAGATGAGGAACTGCTTCCACTGCAGCTGGTGCTGAAAAAGCTGGATCTCATCAGTGAGCTGTCTGAGAGGTGACTGTCGTTTGATAACTGCTAACAACGCCTTACACAAGTGCAAGATGTCTGACGTTGTACTTTTGCTGATGAAGTTCTCAGCAGATTCTCTGCAGCTTTGTATCATAATATAAACTAAATAACAAAGAGTTGGAAGAGTCACCATATATGAGCTCTGCTGTTAGTGACTCTTGTGTTTTCTTCTTTCTGACTGAGGCTGCTCAGCCAATCTTCATTTGCCATAGCTAAAGAAAATTGATGAGCTCAATATGGTATTGGTCAAATGACAGGAACCACCTTCAGCACCAACAGTGTTGCAAACTGCGCTTGAGTAAACCGTGTTCATTTTCTTACCACCCACCGGTGGATGTCGTTGGCAACTGTATCATCCTGTGAAATGCTCCACCAACACTTGGAAAACAGATGGAAAAAGTTGACCAATGTTGTATTTAAAGAAAACATTTAGTGGCAACATAAAGACTTCAGGTTTGTTTATTGCTAATGGGGTTTTTTTCATAGACCATGTTATGACTTCACTTGATATTTTGCACCATCTTGAGGTGAATCTGTTGGGAATATTCTTTTCATTACAGTGTGTGAAGGTTTTTCTTTGTTTTTCTTCAGGGTCAAGATTCAGTGTGACTGTAGTTTCCTTTACTGGCATCGAACTGTGTTTCCCATCTATCTGAATGACGTATACGATAATGCGGTGGACGCCGCAAGAATACATGTGAGGTTTAACTCTAATAATATTTGCACATCAGTCATTTTGAAAGTTCATTTGACTTTGTGTTTGTGTATCTCCTCTTCTCCTCGCCTAACCTGCTAATCCTGAATGATATCTCTGACTGGACGGAGCAGTACATGTTCAGTGCACTGAGGGACAGCGTGCCATCCATGATGCATGCAAAACACATGGAGTCATGTGACCAGTTACTGGAGAGCTACGACAGGGAGATCATGGAAGTGTTAAATGAAGTGAGGAGATGAATTTCTAGAATACATACTAGAAATTAGAAATGTACATTAAGGTTGAAAATTTTGTTTGGTTTTATTTGCATTGTTAAAAATGTACATAAGCGTTATAATAATAGTTTGTTTTTAAATTAGCTAAATATTTAATATAAACTGTAGGTTCTTACTGTTTTTAGTATGACATATTTGTGGTGGTGTGGTTTACTGCGCCTAAGAATTTATTTTGAGTTAAATGTCACAAAGGAGTATAGTGCTAAGGCTCATACAAAAAATTATAATATTTTGCAAAAACAACACAAAGTACTATTGTATAAACATGCTTACCCAGAAATAAGAGGAACATCTTTTTTGCTAAGCATGACTCTGAGTCTGTTTTGGCTTTGGTTTTGGTCCCATTTAGCACCTGCTGGACAAACTGTGTAAGGAGATTGAGAAAGATCTGCGTCTCTCTGTTCACACACACCTCAAACTGGATGACAGAAACCCTTTCAAAGTAGGGATGAAGGACCTGGCCCACTTCTTCTACCTCAAGCCCATCAGATTCTTCAACCGATTCATTAACATCAAAGGTGATGTCTGTTTGGAAAATGTAGTATTCAGAGTGGAGTGTATGATGTGCTTTGTTATGCTGACACCTGTTGGAAAATGAAAATAATGGCCATAGACATTGATTCCAAACCTGACTGTCTTACAGCCTATGTAACCCACTACCTGGACAAAACCTTCTACAACCTGACTACAGTAGCTCTGCATGACTGGGCCACCTACAGTGAGATGAGAAACCTGGCCTCTCAGCGTTATGGACTCGTGATGACAGAGGCTCATCTGCCCAGCCAGACTCTGGAGCAGGTTAGTACAGTGTGGTGTTTCCCCTACCATTATACTGGTGCCTTCCCTGAAAGTCAAATCCCTATAGAACCTTTTCTGGACCGTGTTCTTTATACATCATAATTTTACTGATCTAATTGAAGAGAAGATATTTAATTTTCTTTTCCTTTGTTTTAAGATGGGTGGAACTCTGCACCAATGTACACACACCTAGAGAGGCTAACTAGAATTTAGAAACATCATTATCATTACCTTTATTTTATTTTTTCATGGTAAAATGCAGTGGCTTGTTTTCTGGAGGACAAGAAAAAAACACTATATATATCTCCAGCAGTAAAAGCGGCCAGATTGAGTTTATAAATAAAGCATATCTGTTTTTTCTTCAGGGTTTGGATGTGCTGGAGATAATGAGGAATATTCATGTATTTGTCTCACGGTACCTCTACAACCTCAACAACCAGGTAATGGACGTTTCCCATTTTTGTACTACCTTGAACTGAGCAGGCTTCTGTTTGTGAGCTGTAGGTTCTTGACTAAAATAACGCTTCCACCACAGATCTTTATTGAAAAGGCAAGCAACAACAAGCACTTAAACACCATCAACATCCGTCACATTGCCAACTCCATCCGGACACACGGTACAGGGATTATGAACACCACGGTCAGTAGTCATCAGTAATGATGGAGGCTTGTTTTAGGTTTCATTCATAAGACAATCCATCACTAACACATGTCATCTGTGTTTATCAGGTCAACTTCACTTACCAATTCCTGCGCAAGAAGTTTTACATCTTCAGTCAGTTCATGTACGATGAACACATCAAGTCCAGACTCATCAAGGATATCCGCTTCTTCAGAGAAACCAAGGATCAGTCTGATCAGAAGGTGAGAGAGAAGAATGTCCCCTGGACGGGGACTTCTAACAAAGATCTCCACAAACTGGACAATTCCTACTGTAAATTGTGAGGGGAAAAAAGGGAAAAGTTGAAATAAAACAATTCATGTCTATAACCAATTTGGACTGAACAGTGGTTCTCAACTGGTGTAGCTGAGAGACCCACTCCTTATTGACAAGCCAAGACCCAAATTGAGGAGAATTTTCAATTTCTGTGATTTATCAAATAAAAAGATGATGCAGTTTGAAATTGAGATACGATGTTACACTGAGCTTCAGGTACAGCTTCTTAGATGTTTTTAATCCTGCTTTGTCCTCAATATAAAATAATCCACATTTCATGAAGTCTGTGTCATACCTGCATTCTGCTGTTTCCTAATGGGATCTTGCATTGCATGAGTAATTATCGCCACCTAGCGTTAATGATTGTAAATGGGTAAGACTGCGGACATTTGTAATGTAACGGTCAAAACCGGCAAATCGTAAAATAATAAATAAACTTGAAAGTCACATTTAACAACTTAAATCACAGGAGAATCACCTAGGACTAAATTACAATTATTAACAAGTCACATCTTCAAAATTAAGGGCAGCTTTTGTACTCATACTCATACTGTTTTACTGCCTTCTGTGGTTGGTGGTAGTATCCATTTGACAGAGCAGAGAAGTTTAACCGCGGTATCAGGAAGCTGGGAATCACCCCTGATGGCCAAAGTTACCTGGACCAGTTCAGACAGCTCATCAGCCAGATTGGTGAGAGAATGTTGACATTATTCTTCTCTATTTTGTAATCACAAAAATATGTTTAGTTGCCTTATGTGGAAGTTTTCTTTCAGGCAATGCCATGGGCTACGTGCGTATGATCCGCTCCGGGGGCCTTCATTGCTGCAGTAGTGCCATCAGGTAATGAGACACATGAAGTTTCATGAAGGACTGAAAAGGTCAAATACATCTCTTTAATTGTCCTTAAATCTGTCTGATCAGGTTTGTCCCTGACCTGGACGACATTGTCAACTTTGAGGAGATGGTGAAGGAGGAGGAACTCTCAGAAGAGACTCGGAGAGCTGCAGGGTAGGTCAAATCCATTTCTCATTCTCTCCATTTCTCTATCTGTGACCTGGCTTTTGTACCTTTCAAAGACAAAAGTATTTTTTTGTGTTAAAATAACAACACAACTTATTTACATATTTCCCCATCACTTTTACTTCTAGTGTCTTGGACGCAGTGTTGGGAGATCTGACCAGTAACTCTGCAGAAGGAACAGAGTACTTCAAAATGCTGGTGGCTGTGTTTGCACCCGAGTTTCGCAGTGTGAAGAACATGCACCTCAGGAACTTCTACATGATCGTACCCCCGCTGGTCAGTTGTGAGATGCATCCGTGTTCTTTTTTTTAAGTGTTTTTTTAAGTGTCTAATGTTCACCTCACACCTGTTGTAGACTGTGAATTTTGTGGAGCACTCCATCAGCTGCAAGGAGAAACTCAACAAGAAAAATAAAAGTGGAGCTGCTTTCACAGATGATGGATTTGCGATGGGTAAGAAAGTGGTAAAATTTAGAGTAAAATTCCAGCCTAACTATAAACAGGGGTCTAATGCACTTTAATATGGAGAAGAAAAACCATACGTCATCCTGGTCATTTTATTAGAAGCAGCTGGACATTCTTGGTTTCCTGAAGACAGGAAGAGGAGGAGGCTGAAGACAACATCTTTCAGCTCCCTAAAATGTTCACTCCCAGGAAATTTAAACTGTCATACATCAAACAACACATCCAGCCGTGTCCCTCCGATGACACCAACCTCCTATGTTTATTCACACAAACACACGTTAACATCTGGACCCTGCCTTAGAGGAAAAATGTCTCCAAGAAACCAAGACATTCTGATTTTTCTCGACCTAAATTTAGTTTGATTTCCCTGGTTTTAAGTTTAAGGTGACACAAATGCTGTTCTTGGTTTACTGCTGCTGAATGTGACGTGTGTGTGTGTCCATGTGGTAGAATAAAATAGAAATGATCAACAACATACCGTGTAGTAAAAAGGTGAGTAGTTATTAAAGAGTATCCTTCAGATGTCATAGAATTAAATACCTGTAGAATGTGCCAGTCATTTTGAGCTGATTTGTTGCTGCGATACCAGGTTTACCTGATTAAATAACCTTGGTGTATTTTCCTTTCACCATTGTCATCTCTCCTCCCTCAGGAGTGGCCTATATCCTGAAACTGCTGGACCAGTATCTGGAGTTTGACTCTCTGCACTGGTTTCAAGCAGTCAGAGACAAATACAAGAAAGAGTTGAACACTGTGTTAAAGGAGCAGAACGTGCAGGCTATTAGTCAGGACGAGAAGCTAATGCAAACCATGAATCTCACCCAAAAGAGACTGGACCTTTACCTACAGGTATACTCTGAGTATTTGACATCATTTCTGTCCATCACCTGTCCTTTCAAACTATGTAGGTCTCTCAGAACAGGGACATTCATGTAGTAGTCGCCATGACATTGTGGTTTCTGTTATGATCATGTGTGGAGGTTGTCATCCTGATCTCATTAATTTTGATTGTCATTGCAGGAGTTCGAACTGCTCTACTTCTCATTAAGCAGTGCCAGAATCTTCTTCAGGGCGGACAAGACCGCAGCAGAGGAGACACAGGAGAAGAAGGATAAAGGTTTGGTGCTGATTTCTTTTCTTTTTTTTTTAGATAAATTCCTAAGAGTCATGGTTCAGTAATGACGTCTGTGCTTTTATCGTTCTTTGAGGTTCACTAGTAACTCTGTTTTTTTCCACTCTTCTAGAAGAAGCTGCTTCGAGGTCTGACAGCTCCACTCCTGCTGATTCAGCCTCATAAGAAGCAACATATATTTTGTCTAATATGTGCTAAGAGAACGTCCCACTCACTTTAACATCAACACACCAGCCTCAACTGTTCATGCACAATAATACAGGATGAATCCTTGTCCGTGCTACGTTTCATGTTAGCTAAATTCTGACAACCCTAGGGCTGCTGCAAAGATGTGAGACTGGTTTGATAACATTTTTCAGCTGAGATGAGACACTTGACAGTTGTCTTGGGCCTCTGCAGCTAAAATTCAAATTATTGAGCATTCAAACTGTTTGTCTGTTTACTTCAGTTGGAAAAAATAGGTTTCTAAACTAAAAGTCAGTGGATATGTTTTTAACAAGCGATCTAGTAGATCAGTATTTTCCTTAAAATACCAAGATTTGCACATCTGACACCAACAAGCATTTACTCAGATCTCTGTGCTATTCTGAGACTCATTTAGAATGTCAGGATGTCAACACCTGCCTTCTGCAGGTATACTGTAAAAAGTACCTAAAAACCTGGCCAAGAATGTACACAAGTATGTAGTAGAAGAGACTGATGTGACAAACATAAGGTCCAAGGGAACTTTCGTCATCTCTAGTTTCTTCTTTAAAAGTCTGACACTGCTGAATTGTCAGGGGTTAAATACCACAGAGTGTACCTGCATACGGTTCTACTTGGAGAACCTCAGAATGTGAGTGAAGACCCTGGCCTCATCTCCTAACTATAAAGAATAATCTGTAACAGAAAAGGCTTGTCTGATGACAATGATGACTTTAGTGCTTTGTTGCTGCAGGTTCAGTGTCCTGTGTGCTAATTGTAATGAGTTTGATTGTTTTGGGTGTGTAGTTTCAGCTTTGCTCAAATGACCTCTGTGATTGTTTATTAAGTTGTTGTCTTTGTAGATGGGAGTTGTTTTTGGTCGCTACGTTTGGGGGGGGGGGGGGGGGGTTTACGACAATTCCTCAGTCTAAGCTCTTTCTGTCCCTGTAGATGTGTTGACCATGTAATTCAAATAGAACAGACCGTAACATAGTCTCTCTGTGTCACAGCACCTTGTCCTCGCTTTCTTCTTCTAAATCAGGCAAATGTCTGACAAGGCCACGGTTTGGTCTGAACTACATTCCATGAATTTTTCATATGGGGATAATTTGGTTTGGCTTTTCATGACACTGTTGTAGATGGATTGCATTTGTTTCTACTGTTTTTACCTTTAAACATTCTCAACATGGGTTCAACAATTTATTAAATAGTTTTACATTAACGTTAAGAGGTGCCTTATTGGGCACTTGCTTATGTTACACAGCATTTCTATTAGTAAGTAGAATAAGTTAAAACATTTATAATTTCCCCAATTGTTTTGCTTTGTGATAGCTAGAACAGTGATTCCCAACCACTGTGCTGCAACACATTATTTTGCTGTGAGAAGTCATGAGAAAGCCGGTGTACCATGTACCAAGTATCTGTCTTGGTTCATCTATGCAACAGTAACTAGCAGAACAATTAAACGATCTTTCACAAGGTGGCAGCATATGACTATTAAAAGCTAGACAGAGACTCAGCAGTGGAAAATGTTCATGTGACTTTCTACAATTCCTGTGAGTATATCACGGTTGTTTTTAACTAAACAGGCCCATGCTTCTCTCAGATCAAAATTAAAACGAGATCATTATATTTTATTACAGGTTCTTCTGATGTAAAAGATGTGCTAATTAAACTCTGGACCAAATACTATTTGGTTCTCTTTTTTCATTGACAGGACTCTATGTCCAAAAACAACAGTGCTGTGTTGAACCTCTGAATTTCAACTCTATCGTCTTTGAAACTTGCACTCGATTAGATTTCGTGATGATTGTCTTGTTATGATGCTGCAGAATGTTCTAAGTGTACAGATACTTAGCTCAAAAGAATGTTCAGTTGTGTAAAATGTGTACACAAACTTTTCCATGTTTGTGAATGTCTTGTTCAGTCATTATGTACAGCGTGTTTATCTGCAAATTAACAAATAAACCTGCCTCTATAAATCATCTCTGGCTCTGAAGAAAGGAGTCAAAAAACACAACCACACATTGGTTCTGGAACGCTTTTGCTGATTTAATACAAAGAAGCTTTTCACTTCAGAAAATACAAGATTGGTCTGTTTTTTTGTTTGTTTGTTTTTTATAATAATTTAAACATCCCTTTTTTGCTTTAAACTTAATGTGGGAATAATCTCCATTTTGACTTTTGGTGATGGGAATCAGGCCTTTTTATTGAAAAAAACATTTTATTTTTGTATTATTTTGCTAGAAGTGCCTACAGGGTCATGTGACTCCCTGAAACACAGTTCCACAAATGTTATGTTGCGTCCACATATTGCATCCATGCTCACCTCATTAAAAAAACGAGGTACAAGACAGGGCAAAAGTTTTCTTCCAAAATAGATGTCATATATACATACATACACACACACCCACTATATGTATGTATATATATATATATATATGTATGTATATATATATATATATATATATATATATATTCAGGTGTATATATATATGTAGCAATTGTATATACAAATTCACACATACTAATGAATTTTTGTGATGCAAAGAAACAAAATGTACAGATCTTTTTTACAAAATTGTAACAAAGACTGGAAAGGGTTTTCTTTGCTCACGAGCAACCTGTTGATGTGAAAGCCTCGGTGAGGTTTTGTCCACATGAACGTCTCCCAGATTCATGTCCAACTCCATGTGACACAAAAATGAGGCAGGCAGAGACTTGGGCAGAATACAGCTCAGTGTTTCAAATATAAAGGCGGAGAGAGTCACAGCCTACCGAAGGAAAATGGTGTGATTTAAAAACCAGGAAGGAAAAGGAAATATCAAGGAGTGTTCACATAAAAAAAGCACAAAGAAAGTTTGTGTTCTTTTATTACTAAATATAGTGCAACATTAAACACTGCGTTTCTTCACCCTTTTACTTGTTTCCAACAACGTCAACTTCACTTCCCCTGCTTTTTTCCCGTTTGTAACATAAGGCATTATCCTTGTTCTGTCACTGCCATGTGCCACAAGGTCAATCCTTCTTTCTGGGAGAAAAACCTGCTTTAGATTCTGAGACGTAAACATAACACAGACCCTGCTCAAAACAAGACAAAAACTATTGAAAAAAAAAAAGAGAAAGAATAAAAACAGAACAAGTGTTGGTTGGTTGTTTTTTTTTGTTTTTTTGGGGGCAGCATGTAATTTTTGGAAAGGCAGGGCAGTATGGATGATGGCGATGACCTCCTCAGTCAAATAGCCAAATCCTTGAGGAATAAAAACTGAGCTGTGTGTACCACAGCATACCCCCCCTCCCAGACATCATCAGTGTGCGCAAGAGCAGCTGGGGGGGCCTTTGGACTGGTCGGGCCTTAGAAGGCCTGCTGGGCTGGGTTGTAATTGAATGTTGTTGGCACATGGGGCCTCTCTTCCAGCTTGTCATACTCCAGATGGAATTCCTTTGAGAGCAGAGACGACTTTAATGCAGGAAGCTGTAATGCACAATCAAGGCTGCTAAAATCAAAGTAATGCTTACCTTTGCTACTTTCCTCCAGTTAAGACAGTCAAAAAAGTAGTAGGTGCCTCTCTCATAAGCGTTGGTCTTCAGTGTGGGCTCCATGCCGGGCGCTCTGGTTATCCAAACCCGCTCCTCTTTGTGGTACCTCCAGTCACGGTTAAAGCTGATGGTTGAAGTCAGTAGAGGAGTAAGACTGAAGACTAATCATTTGTTTATAACTATAATATTATAATTTAAACTAATAATAAATAACTATGAACGCCTAAAGTAGTGACAGCATCCCCACACCTAACTAAAGACTAAACCACTGACTCTGGAGCTCTAAGGAGCATTAAATGCATGTGGTACTCACAGCTCCACTGCTGCCAGAAGCTGTAGTAGGTCACCACCACTCATGTAGTAGAGATAGAACAACAAGTCTTCACCATATCGAGCCAGTTTGATGGCAGCCAACTTAAAAAAAGATTTGAGGTAGCAAAGAGTGAGAATTACTACACAATGCATAGGGGCTGAAGATACTGGAGCTCAAAATTACCTTGTCCCTTATGTGGATATTGGTTAGGTACTCTGAAGGAACATGGAAGTCTGCAAAAAAACAAAAACAAATAGTACTTAGTGTGTCTCCAGCATGGATTCTATACAAGCCTGCTTTGATACAACTCTTCCTGTGTGTTCTGACTGGCTGTGACTGAACCGTAATGTCGCCCTTAAAACCTCTCTCTAACAATAATGTCTTACCGATGTCCTGTGGTCGACAAGGTGATGAAGCCCAAGGAGAGGCAAACTTTGGGTACAAGTTTCTGTCAGAAAATTAGGTAACAGTCAGGTTATTCAATAGAACAAGAAAACCCCAGTGCATTTGAATGAGCTACTCTATGATAGACATACTGGTCCCATTTCAATGTGCTGGACATTCAAGGTGGTTTTTAACCATTTTACTGTAAATAGGACAATACCGTCTTCTTACTCTGGTGAATTCAAGTTAAGTCCCAGTGTTGTGAGGTCGCTGCCAAGTGCCAGATGGACCATCCCTGGATCAGTCTCTGCTGCTCGGATAAACGTCAGCAGACCAATCATGCCGAACTGGTCTGTCACCATTCCTGAGGGAATGTTTGTCACCCGACCTACAGCAGCACAACATTTTCTGAGTTTATTGTACTTTTGAAATAATCTGCTCTGTCACCATCATAAATATTTATCTTCCGGTCTTCACCCCAACTCTTCCCATTGTTCTTCGTGCCCAGCTCTGTGTAATGCTGTGTATTTAAGATCTTTCTCTCCACTGGTTCTCTTTAGACATTTTCTGTGGTTGATCCATTCACCTGATTCCTGAGGCTTTGAGGAATTAGTTCATTAATCTAGTTAATTGATTTGTCTAAATCTAAACCTAATATTTTTTTTCTATTCCTTTGCTAGTCATCGGATTTACAGTAAGATTTTTATACTGTTTAAGTTTCATTGAATTTCCACTACACTGAAAAACTAATAGAGAAGACAATAAATAATTAGTTCTTCTTACTTCATAGTTTTTATATTAAACAGATGATTTCCTCTATATGGGTGCATTTGTAACATAAGATGCCACTTCTGCCCTGCTTAGAGAACAAACGGATATTTGTTTGACTATCGTGAGTGAATCTTCATATAAGTTCAGCAGTAAATGCCTAAAACTAATCAATACCCTAATTCTATATTCATAAACAAAACATAATGGATGCATTAGAGCCCAGAACAAGCCACTGACAGAGTAAACAGACACAAACAAACCAATGAAAACACAGAGATGCTCTTTAGAAAAAAACAAAGCCTTTCTAAAATTCTCTAAGACGCAGGCCAGACATCACGTCTGGGCTGACATAGAGAAAACAAGTGATATGATTGGCTGAGAGATCTCACCATCGGGTAACACCTGGATCCCTTTTTTCTGGTTGTTGTTCTGTGTGGTAGCCGTCTTGTCTCCGGGGAACTTGGGTCCGTCTGCATTCGATGTGCTCTTGCTTGTAGAGTTCAAGTTCTGAACAGGGAACTTTAATAATTATTCGGTTACAGTTAATTTGATCATTATTAACTTGTTTTTTGGTCAGTGGGTATATATATATATATATATATACACACACACACACACACACACAGATATTTAGTATAGAGTTGTCCTATGTTTCCTTATATTAAAATATATGTAAGTGTCTCACACTCACAGTTTTGTTGTCATCATTGTTCAACGTGGGGTCCTTATAGTTTGGACCAGGCAGTGCAGGAAAGTCCTCATTATGTATTGAGAAATCCTGTGTCTGTTCAGTCGATGGCTTTGTTACCATGCCAACTGGATTGTGTCAATGAAAAAGGAAAATTAGCAGTTTGCGTAAACAATGTTCACAACAATGTCAGCAAAATCATTTGACTGTAGAACACTTCTTGTAGCCACTGTCTTACCATAAGGAGCTCTTCCAGCCAGCGGGTTGATCACCGGTGTTGGGTTTCCAGGCCCTTCTCTCCGACTCCTGTCAGCTAACGCAGGAAAGTCTGACAAATCCAGTGCCGTCACATTTTCACTCCCATCTGCAGCAACAGGACAGTGAAAATATTTCACTGATCTGTGTCTGATGAAAGTTGTTTCTATCACAGTAAGGGTTGCAAAGACTTGCAACATTAATAACATTTTATATCGATACTTGGTTTGAGGAGAAAAAGACTCCCTCATTTAAGGCAGCCTGACCTGTGCCATTGAAGATGTTGCTTGATAAGGAGTTGTTTATTCCAAAAACCTGATTGCGGTTCATACCAAATCCTGACATGCTGCAGAGAGAGACAGAGAGAAATAAGCAATCAGCTCTGCATCAAAACAGCGTTGTGTAAAAAAAAAAAAAAAAAAACAGATCAAGATTTAAGATGTTTTTTTACCTGTTTATGGTGAATGGTTGACGTGCTGGCTGCTGTTTGGGCATACAGATGATACTGGGAGAGCTGCAGTTGGGGCTGCCCAACCCCGAGCTGCTCATACTATTGGTCCTACTGCTGATCCCAATGCTTTGACCTACCTGAGAGTGATTTAGCATGTTCCTAGAGTTCATTGGCAATGTCCCCCTATGAAATAAAAACAACTATGTTTACATTTTTCTGAGAAATACCTTCTGATCTATGATATAGCAATATATTATGTGTTACTCTGTCTCTGGCCCACCTGCTTGGTGACGGAGGAGTGTGGAGGGACATGGTGGGGACTCCTGTTGTGGGAGTGATATGACTTGGTAGCTGACTGCCCTGTGTTAGATTACGGTTTAACTGAGGCGTATTGTTGCCCATGCCCCTGACGGAGAAGCCCAGTGTACCTGCAGCATGATATAAACAAACAACAGTGCTTATCTATATTATCAAAATTGCTAATTTTCTATGCATATCCTTTATATTCTTCAAGATCTAAATAACCATCTGAAAAATGTGATAATCATATAAAAGTAAAAATATATTTAAAAAAATACTAACTTTGTGGACCGTACAAACTTGCACCAAATTGCGACAGCTGACCAGACGACGATGGCGAGGGAGACGAGAGCATCTGAAGGAAAAGAACAGAGGGAGTGATTTAATGACAGAACTGCTACTCTACTGTGAGACAAATTATAATACATGTGCCTGTGGCTGACAGAACTCACATCTTTGTCCGACCGATGTGGAAACATCGACGGTTGATTGTAATACATGTTTTCATCAGAAAAGTCGTTATCGACCACCTCCACAAACTCTCCAAATTTCTTTCTCGTAGCACCAAACATGCCTTTTGTCACCTGCAGCAGAGATTGGTGGAACAAACATTCTACATTAAACACATGCAAATACATTTACACTGAAGCCAAGATACCTGTAAACAAAAGAAGTGATTTATGTTCAATTAATAAAAATAAGAATCTGTTTGGGGTATTATACTGAACTCTGGTAACCTACTGTATTAGTTTGGTGTGATATCTAATAACTTATAATAAAATATTAATATTAAGGCAATGCCAAAATGCAATGTAATTTAACTGGATGTGGAACAAACATATAACGTTTTATGGAACATCTCTGGCGCATTTTAAGAAGGAAAATTTGACAATTGCTAACAGACACTGTTAAAAGTTTTGACTCTAGGTTTTACAATTTGTGTTTCTATTTCCCAGAAGGTTAAAAAGAGTTATCCAAAAAACGATTGTATAATTTCCCAAGTGACAGACCTGAAACATCAAGGTTCAAAAGAACGGATTACAGATTCTAGTTTTTATTGCATTTTAAAGTTTACAAACTTTGACAAGAACTGTATTTTCGTAGTATAATTTGGCATCGTTTGTATTAATGTCAACTTCAGTGGAGTTTGTTTTTAAATCTGTTAATATAGAACTTCGACTGCCAGACAAAGTATTAGTACTGAAAACTAATTACTATGACGTGGGACAAGTAAAAAATATAAAGGGAGAGCTGCCGCGTTACTACTTGTGTTTGTTTCTCTCACTTGTGTGGTGTTTTTTGTTAACAGCAGACAGGGGAAATAACAATAAAGAATTGCCTAAGTTGACACTGTGGAGCTAAAAGGCTAGTTAGCCAAGGCTAACGTTCGCAGGCTAAAGCAATCAGTGTGATTAGCACAGTCGAACGGACGAAACAAGTGCAACACTGCAAACATTTCTACGATCAACCACCTGGCCTGTGCTACAGAGCAGTGGTCAGTTATGAGCAGCAGCACCGGTCTGTCACCACATACCCACACACAGCTCTCCGTTTGCTCGCATTAGTTTACGCTCGGTTTGCAGCTGCAGTCCCTGCCACGGTTTGCTGAAGCTAGCAGCTAGTGAACGGCCCCGTAGCGACACCTAAGAAAACGCTGTAAACGCGTCAAATATTCAAGGCTTATATCACAACCAAGCCCGGAGAATGTGAACAAGAGAAAAGAATAAAATTCCCTCACCGCATCAAACTCCCCTCTCTTCTTTGCATCCAAGATGGCTGAGTGTATTGTAAACCGAAAGAGGCAATAGCATTTACCCTCTGACCTTACAACCTGCTGACCACTTCCGTACACAAACCCCGGGCCGCTACTCCTTCAACCTGCAGCCTGAACAATCAAAGGCCACATCATTAGAATAAAAAACTTAACACTGTTTAAAAATGATAATTATAAAAATTAATGAATCAATAAGGAAAGGAACGTGAACTAGTTGCCATTGCGACACAGCACACCACTGCACACAACGAAATGTGACCTCTGTTTTTAACCAATGTTTTTAACCAATCCAAACCAAATTGAACAGTGGGCAGCTTTAAGCGCGGATTCAGTCAATTTTTACATAGCACATTTTAGATAGTTGGGGTTTTTTAAACTTCCTATTACTTTTTAAAGTTCCAAATCTACCTGGTTAACACAAATACTAATAATTATTTTAAACAAAAAATAAATAATAACAGTTGGTGACAATATTATTTAAAAAAGAAAAAAGTTCAAGCAGATCAAGGAAGTTGTAACAGGATGTCTGACCTTACTCGCTTTGCTAGAAGATGTATTTTACTTTCCATACTAGTGTGAAAAGGCCTCCACAATGTTAATTATTATTATTATAATTACTGTTTTATGTCAGAAAATTATGTCCTTTGGGATAGTTAGTTGGGATGTTTTTGAGCGACTTGGGGTTATTTTTAGGGTTATTTGTTAATTTTTTTTTAGACATTGGACATTGTTAAATGGCATGGTGGATCATCTCCCTCGGGCAATTATTTCTTACTTTGCTTTATATATATATATACAGTATATTTATATATATACAGTATATTTATATATATATATATATATAATCTGACATGAAATTTATACAAATATATTAATAAGTTATTCAATTTTACTTGTTAAACTATGGCACAAGTGGTGTTGGTTTTGGCACTTAGCTGTTTCTCTCTATGAGTTTATCCTCTTTTATGCTGTGTGGGCTTCGTGCCTGTGTGGTCACAGAACACTGACAAGTGCTAAAAGCAAAGTGTCGGTGAGTAAAAACAGATGGGGGCACAGTTGCCCTTTCTGATAAGGAAAATGAATTCCTCCCACAAGACAGCCCAAGTTCACAAGACAACACTGGTAAATCAAATAAAACAGATTTATTGGTTAATAAAATCATAAAAAAATCTAATAAAACACCGATTTCAACAAAATGCATAAAAATAAAATGCAAAGATTTAACATATACTTGAAATAAGTTGAAGGCTTGTCTGAAACTTCAAGCAGGTCTAGTTTATATTGCTGTGTCTCTACAGTAAAGTGATAAAATATTTTTCTGCTTGATCATAATACTGTTTTGTATCCCTGTAACAGACATACACGCATTTCAAACCATTATGTACAAGACAGTACTGATATTTTACAGACCAGAGAAGCGTTTTTAGTAAAACTTAGTTCTCTAGAGAATTAATCAACTTGGTTTTCTTTGCAAAAGATTTCAGTTAGTGACAGAGACCTAATAGTTTTGGCCGTCTTGTCTGGTCCGGGGTACAGGTCCATGAGCAAATCCAGGCTGTTTAAAACCGAATGTAAACGACCTTTTCTGCTCTTTTATCACAAATCACTTCTTATGCTTATCCCTGGCATCCTGCTCCTTCCTGTCTCTCTCACAAGTACCTCTGTCATCGTGGAGAGGGGTGGGTCATTAGGCACAAATGGGGAGGAGAGAGCAGCTTGTGGTTGCTATCACCATGAAAGTCAGGGCAAAGCTCAGAGTCACTGAGAGATAGTGCGAGGATAGCACTGGGGAATATCTGCACAGGGAATACAGTATGTTTTCAGACCATTAGGTTGAATAAACAAATGGATTTGTGCGAAAGACACAAAGAGCTGTGGACTTCAAAGAAAACCATTGGAAAGTAGGTTCTTTATCATTTTTGTTAAGTAATTTCATCAAAAAATACTTGTGCATTTTACCTCAAATTTTGGTGGCAGAATATGATGTTGTGAAAATTTTTACCAGATGTATGGAGCTTACTTGAGTACAACTCTTATTGGGCACTGTGGTGGAGAAGCAGTTTTGTGCTAAGAGACAGTAAAGAAGAAGATGGGGAACGCCATGCGAAGTGTTGTCGCTTTGATTCCCTCAGAGCGATGTCAGCGTTTCTTACTGGGAGATCTGAAGGAGATGCCTCTGGATCGGACCCTGGACCTGAGTAGTCGGCAGTTACGTCGGCTGCCTGCCGCTGCCTGCGTCTTCAACGAGCTGGTGAAGCTCTACCTGAGTGACAACAACCTCAGTACCTTACCTGCAGAGCTCCAGGAACTGAAGAAGCTGCAGCTGCTGGCCCTCGATTTCAACTGTTTTGAGGAGCTTCCTGTTGCTGTCTGCAGATTGCCACAGCTTAGTATCCTCTACCTAGGCAACAACAGGCTTTACCAACTCCCCAGTGAACTGAGAGAACTTAAGGAACTTAATACTTTGTGGCTAGAGACTAATTGCTTCACTGTTTTCCCTGAAGTGGTCTGTAAGCTTTCCAATCTGAAGACCCTGCACCTCGGATATAACCAAATACACAGAATACCAGACGAACTTAAAGCACTGCAAGAACTCAGAAGCATCTGGCTCGCTGGCAACCAACTTGCAGAATTCCCACCAGTCTTGTTGGAAATGCACTTTCTAGCAGTTGTTGATGTAGATCGCAACAAAATACGTAAATTCCCAGGCCTGTCTCACATGCAAGGATTGAAACTTATCATATATGACCACAACCCCTGTGTTAACGCCCCAGCTGTGGGTGAAGGAGTTAAGAGAGTGGGACGCTGGGCAGACAGCTCCAATGACGAACAGGAGGATGATGGATCAAAGGCAGCAAGTGAGACTACACCTGAGGATGTAGCAGTACCGTCCGAGGAGAAGGTTAATATTTAGGGTCAAATTGACCTTCAGCTGTGGTAGAGGCCTCCTCACACATAATGGCGTTCACATTGAGCACTTATGGCAGAGGGCTGTGTTGTACATCAGGCTGATAGTGTTTGGTCCATACATGGTAAAGACAGTCACATGAGCTATGATGCTGGAGAATACATTGAGTAGAGAAGTTTTGACTGTGTAAAAATATTTTTAATCTATAAATAAAATGATTTGTTCAAATTTAATTAAATAGTCCATGTTGAACTTTATATATATACATATATATGTATATAATATAAATATTTGCCAGTCATATTAAAAAAGTGTCAATATTATTATATCATTGTAGGAGCCAGTCATTAAATTACACATTATATTTATTTGTTTAAAACTTTAAAAGCAAAGTCCTAGTTTATGTTCAGTATTCAGCAAAAGTTAAAAAACAAACACTGGTTTGTTTGTCGAGGAACAAAGAATATAACTCATGCATGCGGCTGTGGGCTAGGGCTTCTGTTCAGTTCCAGAAAAACCTGATGTAGAATTTGATCATTTAAATCAACAAAGGAAGGGGAGTGGCTCTTGTTCCAACAATCTGAGATAATATCAGTACCTGCTGAGGCTAAATGTGAGGTTTTTAATACAATTGATGGATGGTCCTGGTCAATTAGTGCACTCCTTATCCAGACCAATGCATAATTCATCTGACAGATTGGGGCCGTGGCTTTGAATAAAAGCTGGTAGTGGGTTTTAATATCATGCCATAAAATCCTGGTTTAAAGCGGATGATAAATGCAGTTTATTCCACACAGCTCAAAAGACAGACATGGTCTTAGACAATGTGACAATTTGCACATTGGGATCATTACAAAAAATGGTTAAATACAGTTATTTAACCAGAAATAGTATATAACATATACTCAGTGAAATATTACAACCTTCTTTCTATATTATTTCACTAATAAAACTTAGTTTGTCAGAGAATATATGATATTATCAAAACATGTAACTGTCTTTAGCTATAATCTGTAATTTTTATTTTACAGTTGGTTCACATTATAATATTCCTGACTGAATTTCAAGTACTGTAGTATTATAGGCAAACTGTCACCTGTTAGAAGCTAAACATTTTTGGTTTAATTTTTTTGGAGCAGATTATTTGCATTTATACAATATATGTGCTGGGAAACATTTATCATCAAAAATGTACAACAAATTTGCTTTATAATCTATTTTATCAACTTCAATGAAATAAAATGAAAATGACAAAGAGTTTTTTTATATTCTCCATTTAAATGTAAACACTTTCTTCCCTAACATTCTTTTCTTATGGAAATTGGAAGGATTTTCCTGTTTGGAGTACAGAAAAACATGTTTTGCAAGGTGGGTTTACCAGCACTCCCCATGACCCTGAAGGTAGATGTTTGAGGATCTGTATTCTCATAGAATTGCAAGCACACATGTTTAAATGTTTATTCCAATACCAGTGCATTAATAACAGCCAATCAGTAATATCACAGGCAACAAGCTGAATATTCTGAAAGACAGTATAGGAAGAACAAGTGTCTCACTTCAATATTATGCGAGTTACACATGGTCATCCAATAACATATGTGCTGTATGTTCCCAAATGTTAAATACAAACATGTTTAAATAAACAAAATGTTCATTAACAAACATCTTAAAAGTTAAATCTAAAATACTTTGGTTCATCCTTCTTGTAATTAAAACACAAAAAAATCCAAATTATACATTATTAAATTAGATGATTATGACCCTCAAATAAAATGAGTCTCACAAGTCTTGTGTGAGTCATGAACATTAACATAGCTACCACACCGAGACAAACCCTCTCTCTGTGCTAGATGGAAAAAATGAAGTCAATGCAACTACTTTCTCATATCCCTAAGGCTCAACCATTAGAACACTGTACAGTTATTAGAATTGTTGCCCTAGAAAAAGAAATCACATGCATATGCTTTTTCTGGAAATTCACATGCAAAAAAAAAGGCTACATTTATTCTTGAGAGGGCACTAAATAAGATTCATTATTGATGCTGATTTCAATGCTAGACATGGTGTGTCTCAGACACTGAAGGCTATGAGACAGGAGTCACCTGACACAAACAACACACAACCTGCTCCGCTGACTTAGCAAGGCAATCAAATATATGTAACCATGCTCCTTATGTGGTAGAGGAAAGTACTTTGATGCCAGGGACACATACACAGAGAAGGTAAGCATGACACATCATCATCCAAGGTCACAATACTGCAGAATAAGACAAGGCTGGAATGTAATGATACATGATATAAAGAAAAAAAAAAAAAACAACAGCACGAAGATAAGACTGTAACAAAGCTGTTCTGTTCAAGTTGTACGGACACACTGTCAAAGATAACAATATTGTTAGTTATTGAGTCACAGCAGTAACTGGAATCTTTTGGATATAACATATCAATATAGCCCCATGCATCAGACCTTAACTATTCTCATAAACTAATAAGTTACATGTTATTTTGAATGACACAATCATACTGTAGGTAGTTAATGTGTGGAGTCAGTGGGATGATTTACAGTCACAGGCTCATCCATGGCCCTGGTCTCTGTCGGAGTGTTGTTTCGGCATCTGGAGGTGGAAAACATTCATCCAACATCTCTGAATTGTCTTCATCATCAGGCGCCTTAGAGTCCAATGATCCCTTTTCTTCAATAATAGGTAAATCTGCTCCACAGGCTTCTCGAAGAACCGTGGACCTCTGAGGTGACACATCAGCCTCTGTGCCGTTTCCTTGGGAATCAGGGGCTTCTATGACAGAACCAACCACCTTAGGAGACCCAAGATCCTTCTGAGAGTTTTCTCTCTCCATACGTTTTCGAGCGTCCTCTCTCCTCTGCTGCAAACGGGTGTTGTCTCCCATCATTACATTGACTCTTACATGGTCTGGAGGCCATAGGCCGCCCCAAATGAATTGCAGGTAGCCGAATAGCACAACAACACTGAGGAAGGCAAAATTGGTAGCCACACCAATAACTGCAGATGTTACTGGGAAGTTGTAAATAATGTAACGGATACCAGTGAAGTAGGCATGTATGCGGAGCTGCGATGAGTAAATCTGCACTCGTTTGGACTGGATCTGTATGACAGCCCCCACAGTGGGGTGGTTAGCATTAGTTTTGTAGTCTGAATAGAGCTCGACCTCTATGAGCTGCTTCTGCTCAGCCATGCCTGTCACGAGGAGAGGGGAAAAAAATAAAGTGCTCATGGTCTGCAGAAGGCTGGAGCGGTAGTGCAGCATTGTCGAACGTCCCACTGATGAGACAATTTTCCCGTCCTTAGCATAGGAAGACATCCTAACCATAAACATGCCCAGATGCTCATTGACCGGTGACTCGGGCATCTCCAATTCCAAAGACACCCGATAAGGTTGGCCATAAGCCATCACCTGGTCTTTGTCATTCCTCAAGAAAGAGATGTTGGCAGTGGGGAATGAACATAGTCCTGCTTCCGAGGTAGCACAATCAGAGGTATAGTAGAAGTGCACAGGGGTGGAGAAGCTCACAGTGGGCATGTAGGAATAGTAGAAGGTTCCATAAAGAAAGATTGACACCCATAGTAACAGACCCAAAACACAAAAAAGAATGGCAGCCTGAAATAAGGTCCTTCGAGCTTTGAGCAGGGTAACAGCTGCCACATCGTGCAGCCAGTGAAGTATGGGTCCCATCGCAGCTCCCATTGAGTGTGATGCGGCGCTTGCTGCGTTTTCTCTCGTCCTGACTGGGGTTCCTGTTCCTTCTGAATGACGCGTCTGTAGAGCGTCCTTATATTCAGCCATCAGTGGGTAGATCCCCTGCAGAACCGTGAAGCTAACCGCTTATCTTTCATCAAAGACTTACAATGTTAGCTGTCCTCCACCAGATTCAACACTGACAAAACAGAAAGGACACACACATTTATGGGGTCTGTATTCCTAAATGTAGGATAGCGATTCCGTTGGCGTAGCGACCGTTTTTAAGCTTCTTAAAAACTTAGCAGTGGCCGGAACACAACGAAAACAGAAACACAAACATGATCACGACTCTACCTCTTTCGGTTAACTGACGACTACAAATCAGCTTAGAAGCACACTACCGCCACATGTTGGATGAGGGAGGTTCTACAGCTATCGCTATAATTACTGTAGTACCAGGACCACTCTTTCTCCTGTTATTTCTACCTGAACTACAACTATGTTTACAACTATTGCTTTGTCTACCACTACCGATACAATCACTGCTACTGCTGCTGCTGCTACTACTATTAATACTTTTAATTAATACTATTAATACTGCTAGTGTTGCCACAACGGTTTTTATAATTTATACTACTAGTACCAGTTCAAGTTAAATATGTCTAATATATGCACTAAACAATTATTCCCAAAAAAGCAATGTATCTTTTAAAAATGGAATAATACTAAACCATGTAATTTGGTAATTCACTTGTACATAAGGACAAACTAAAAAAATAGAAGACAGATCAGGTCTGAATGGTGGAGTCTTGATGCCCATTATTATTATTATTATTATTATTATTATTATTATTATTATTATTATTATTATATTGTGGTTGTTATTGGCAGTCAACTTTGTTTCAGATACATTTGACAATGTAATTTATATCTGTGTACTGCTTACCTTTTTTGCCAATTAGATACAGTTATTTGCATGACTACTCTTTACCTGTGGTGGTCGTTTTACTATAATGCTGTAGTCTACACTGTGGCAGGTATTCTTGGATATAAGTAATACTGCCACTGCGCTTTTGTCAATGTACATTTCTCAATATGGGAAACAAAAAGAATATTTCAAAGCCAAAATCCCTGGTGATATGGTTGAGAGCTTAATTTTTCTTTGATCTTTACTACCTATTCAGTTGAAATTGAGAAGTTACATGTTATGATACAAAATCTACCTAACATATTCTTTCCATAAAGGCATGTTAAGACATTCAGTAGTCAAACAAACAAAACGTATTTAGTTTTTCTCCTGTGGCTTGATGTAAAAGAAATTTTGATTGGAAGGTTCTCATTCCTGGATAATGACAACAACTGGTAACTTAATAGTCGATATTTACCAATAAATATATATATTATTATTCATATAATAATATATATTATATATATTGTAATGTACTTTGGTATAATTATTTTTTTCTAATGAAGAAAACCGCTTTGTCTCTTCTTCTTCCGGTGTTAACCGTGTAAACCGGAAGTTGTCTTCTATTGTGGTGAAAAGGCCGCAGCTTCAACTCTAGGCCCGGCCACCAGGGATGGGAAAGAAAACTCGTTTAACAGGAGGAGCAGTTGGACGTAGAACAATTTTGCAGCTTTCACCTCCCGGTCTCCGCGGCGGAAACGCCGGTGACAGAGAGGACGCAGCATCTGGATCGGACGGTAATTAACTGTACGATCCTTATATCTCTAATTGAGCCTTGTAGCACTAGCGCCACGGCGTCCAGCTAAATGCTAATCCAGCTACGTATGGTCAATCAAATTCTTCATTCCATTGTTCTTTGTGGTATTGGTCTTTAACATTGACCAGAAAATGCTATCTGTAATTAGCGTAACAAACTCAACAACAAACTAAGGTTGTTTGTAAAATAGAATCTATCAGTTTACTAAGCTATTTGACAGTTAACAATATTAATTACATTCTGTTTAGCGACGTTCGGAGTTTGCTCTACTGTCTGTGCCAAAATGAAACCCTAACGACTTAAAAACCTAACGGTAGATATAATTGTTGAAACGAATGTGTGGGTGACAATACGCTCCGTGGGTTGTTGGAATGTGAGTGCTAATCCACGTATGTGGCATGTATGGTGTAAAACTAGAAACGGCATGGTTGGTTGGATATAAATTATTAGCCCCACACCAAGCAGTAGTGGCAAGAAAATAATTAAAAAACGTAAAAAAGTACGTTTGTAAAAGTCCCTTTTTGTTTTTGATTGTATTCTAAGTATTAAACAGTAGCACAAATAAGTTAAAGGCGACTTAAAAAATATAAGCCCAAATATTTAAGTTACTCAAAATTAGCTGCATTTCTCTGCTTGCCTACAATGGTTTATGGAATTGTTGATCATAGCCGAATTATTAATATTTTTCAGTTTGGCTTTGTGTGTTTTTGTTGAATGGGTTGACTATTAAAGTACTTTGATGGCTTCTATTTTTGGCTTCTATTCTTGGTTCTTTGTCATCAAGTTTACTTGATCCTAAAGTTAAGGGGAATTGTGGTTTGCAGACGAGCAAGAAGGTGATGTACAGAGATTTGTTAAAGAACAACAATCAAGCATGAAGCCTCCTTCAGTAAAAGCAACAGGTAAAATCATCAAACATACACATAAATGCCCACATCAACCCTCATTATCTGAGTCAAATAATGATACCCTTTGAACTGAAAGAAATGTATTTCAATCCTTGTAGAGGGGTTATCCCTGCTTGGAGCATATGAGGACAGCGAGGAAGAGGATGCTGGAGACTCCTACCGTTCAGCTGCAAAGTCTCAGCACAACCAGTCAGCTGACATCGACAGCACACTAGCTAATTTCATGGCTGTAAGTATATTTTTAATGCTAATAGTTAAAATACAATTAAAATTGTTTGAGCAGTGTGAAGTTCAGTGACCAGCCCATGTCAAGATTTCCATTTAACTAAATAGTAAGAGAAGCTAAAATATTGCTTACATTTAATTTGATGCTCCTCGAAGTCCTACTATTACATCAATGACAGATGAAATTGAGTTTCAAAGAAGTAAATAGCTGCTCTATTCTTCAGTTGTCCAACTTTGATTATAATTACACATTCTTTGGCTTCAAAGGAGATTGATGCAATCACCACTCAGCCAATTTCAGAAGATGCAAAATCACACCCTCCAGTCCCCACTTCTATTCCTCCCAAACCTGAGGGTGAGACTCAGCAGCCTCCTGCAAGTGATGGACAGAATCATCAAAGTACAGATTTTGAGTACAACACTCAATATTCACTAGCTGGAGGTAACTGTCTTTTTGCTATTGTTGAGTTTGCTTATATCTGTCACTTGGCACCTTTTAGGGTGATGTAATAATGCTATTTTAAATGTTTTGGTTTTTTCTGTAACATTTTGGGTTGTCATTTTTCTTTTCTTTTTTTTTTGCAGTGGATGTTGAAATGGGAGACTGGCAAGAGGTCTGGGATGAGAACTCTGGTTGCTACTACTACTGGAACACTGCAACCAATGAAGTGTCTTGGGAGCTGCCACACTATTTGGCTGATCAGGTGCAAAACCTGGCACAGTATTCTAACAGGTGGGATTGCCTTGTTTAGAGATCTGTGCAGTTTTTCATGTTGTTTACTTTTAGAAATTAGAAACATGAGATTAAATAGAATTGTTTTCCTTTTTTTATCTGTTGTGCAACAAATTGATTGTGCTTTTTGTTTTTGTCGCAGCACGAATGTTAATGGCAATGGGACTACACATAGAAGTTATTACAAAGAGGAAACTTCTGCTCCTGTTGCAGCTCCAACGACAGTTAAGGAGACCAAAGCTAAGGTAATTTTTATGATAATCCAACAGCAGTTCTCTTTACCATCTGGTTAGGATTTGGAGACTATTTTAATGCTTTATATTACTTCAGTGGTACCCTCATATTTTGTGTTGAAGGATGTAATAGAGAGTGTGGTGGGACTCACAAGTGAAGAGGAAGAGCGCCGTGGGGTAGCAGCTTCTCTGCTAGCTCCACTTATTCCCTCTGATGTTAAAGAAGCAGAAGATAAGTGGAGAAAAAGACTTCTTAAAGGGCTGGATGAGACTGAAAACAGCCGGGATTCAGAGGGAGAGGGCGTTAATCCTGTAGGATCCCCATCTACTTCTCTTCAAGACGGAGACTCTGGTTTCACTCACCAAAAAGATAACAGTACAAAGAAGCAAACAGGCGACAACTCAGAAGCTGAGGAAGAGACAGAGGAGGACACAGTGGAGTTGGAACTTGCTCTTGAGAGGAAGAAGGTGAAAATCCCTTTATTTGCACCTCATAGTGGCAGGGATTTCTTTTAAATTGTCTTTATTGCACAGTAATGGACTAGTCTGTTTATTTTTATTTTATTTTTTTTAAATCTTATTAAAAAAATGATAGGCGGAGCTTCGAGCACTGGAGGAAGGCGACGTAAGCACCGGGTGTTCCAGTCCTTGCTCTGAGACCAGCCAAGAAGCAGCTGGTTCTCGTGGTGTTTTATTCAAGAAAAATCGATGGAAAACAGTTTTCCCTTCTGCTGCCAGCCCTGATTCTAACAGCCGCGGCTCAGATCCACAGGAGAACGCAGAGATTGGTGAGTTCAAATGGTTACGTCTGTGCCTGTTAAATGGTGGCTATGATGAACCAGTGGTATTATTTTCTTTATTGTCCAACAGCAGCCCCTAAACTCCCAGAGAGTACTGCAGTAAAAGAAGACATGGAAGTGGAAGACGAGGTTGCTCCAAACCCGCCATTAAAAGATGATATGGACGCAGCTGAAGTCAAAGTAGAGACACCTGAGCTCAAGGTACCATAATACCATAATTAACAATAAATGTGACTGCTTACTAATATAATTTCTAACCCGTAATACTGTATTTTATAGTTTCAGATTGGTGAATTGGCAAACACGTTAACCAGCAAGATGGAGTTTCTGGGAATAGACAAAAAAGCAATTTCTAATTTCCATTTGCTTCTGCTACAAACTGAGGTATGACAACTAATTCATTTGTAAGTAATATATTATTACATGAGTTGTCAGTTGAAAAAAATCTCCATCTGACTTATAAAATATTTAATATCAATTACTTCACTTCATGTAATTATTGGACCAGGCCATGTGACAGTAATTATTATTTAAAATTCATAATAATCTTTCACTAGTTGTCATGAGAACAGGGTGCTGTAATTGTTCCTCTGTAGATATAGCTAACATTTTAGTTTAATCTTGAAGAAACAATATGTAACTTGTCCTTTCTCTAGAGAAAAACATCTATATCCTAAATGTAATCAGTGTTTTTCTAAACAAGGGTTAGCTACTTTCCTACTTAATCTTTTGATTGTTTTCCCATTGGATTAAAACTGACCCTGACATCTTTAGTAGTTACAACTGACTGAATCTTTTACCACTGGTAAATATTGCTTATCAGAAATTACTAAAAAAAGTGAAGGTTTTTTTTCTACAAAAGTCTTATCTTCCTGTCTGTCTCTCAAAAGAGCAGTGTCTTTAATTAACATGCCAACGGTAGTAAATGGTAGATGGTACTGTCTACTGTGCTGCCACAAAGCTATAGTATTCACCAATATTAACGACTCCAAATTCTTGGTGTATTTTTTTTCGTCTCCTTTTCCACAAAAAAATGTTGTTTCTGATTCTAATGAGTTTTCTTTTTATTGTTAATTTCAGACACGAATTGCAGACTGGAGGGAGGGCGCATTGAACGGGGCTTATCTTCGCCGCAGGCTGCAGGAAGCTGCCGAACACATAAAATATTACGAACTTAACGCCACCCCTAAAGGCTGGGCCTGCCACTGGGACAGGTACGCGTTCCTTACCTTTAACATCTCTAAACCCTCTGGTCTCCCCAAAATTATACCCTGTGACTTCACCCCCCCCCCCACTGCCGAGGTTACAGACTTTGTAAAATGACTTGAGGAGAAGCTTAACCATTTCAACTGGATTGAAATACATGCCAGAAACGGACTCTCCAGTTTTCTGCTCCAGCCTGCTTCCTGTTACATAAACCAGCCACAGACAGGACTCACTGACCATATAACAGACTGTTAAGCCCTTTCTCAGGGCAGTGGTAGGCTGATTTTTGTGTCCAATGAGTGGAAAGTTTCTGGGAGTGGGAGGGCTATGATAGAAGGGTTGGTTGCGCGGGACAGCCTTGCACTTTTCAGGACTGCAACCCTCAGAATGCATTGCCGAGAGTGATGGCCAGGATGCCACGAGTGTCATGCATCAAAAAAAAGGTGAAGATGGAGGAGTGACGGGAATCCAACAGGTCAGACCAACTCTATTTCATGTCTTACTGTTCTTTTTAATCATCTTTCTGATGTGACAGAAGTTTATTGTGTGTTAATTTTCTGCCTACAATGATTGTTGATGATGATGCATCTGCCCTGGCGTCATCCTGTATCTGGGTGGGAAAAGTTGTCTGAAACAGATCAAATCAGATAACCATGGTGGGAGCTACTACTTACAGGATCTGGAGGTTTTTGTTTTTTTTTTTTGCTTAATTTGTCTTTGAAACTAAGGTGGGTTTTCTTATCCACACTACCAGTCACCTTGATTTGACCTTACCACTGGGTAATTTCAAAATCCATCCAAACAGCTTCTCCCCCCCCTTGCAGTGGCTCTTAAGCCTATTCACTCACCCCACTCTGCCAGGGTACCAGGCCAGTTAACCCAGTTTCGAGGTCGTACGTTTAGACTTTTGTCTTCTATCTCTGTTGTCCCACTCTTTAGAGAACACAGGAGATATTTTTATGTGAATGGCCTCACCGGTTCCTCCCAGTGGGATTTCCCGACTGATGCAGCTAAAACCGAGGAGCTTAACGGCAACCAGGGAACCCAGACACAGACTCCACCTCAAGAGGATGTCCATTCTTCATCCACATCTACAGGTGGGTGTTTTCTATTCTGCAATGTGTGTTGTTGGCTGTTAAGGGAGAATGACCAAAAGTCCAAAAATGTACATGAGAATAAACCTCTTGAATTTTAATGAATGTATGATATTGTTTACCTGCTGTTTATTGTTTTGTCCTCCTCCCTTTCTGCTACTGCAGTTGCTCCACCACCAGCACCTCCTCAGACTTGTGCCTACTGGTCTCCTGCCCAGCCTCCTCTCCCTGACAGCCCTCCTCCACCTCCCTCCAATCCACCACTACCGCCTCTCCCTCCAGACTCCCCCCCTCCACCACCTCCACCTCCCGACAGTGAGGGGGAGATCATGGAGGTGGAAATGGACGTTGATGACGATAATGATGGAGAGCCACCGGCGCCTGGAACTGAGGAAGAGGGCAGTGGAAGGCCTCCTCTATCTTCTACCTTGAAGGTACGCATAAAGTATTCCATTGTGTATTCTTAACACCTGCTATTGCCAACCTGTGAAGAACAGCTGAAGATTAACCTCCACAGTGTTCCTGGTCACTCACACAGATGGCTGAGACCTCTGGTCCTTTGGGGAAGGGTCAGAAACGTAAAGCTGGTCAGACGAATAAAGCTGTTATTGGCAGCAGTCCCATTCTCTACACCCAAACAGCTGCAGGTAAACTGTTTTATCTGTATTATTACTAATACATTGAATTTATATGTTTAGTTGTTTATAGCTTTAGTTAGTGTGTAAAACAACTGATTTAGTGAGGTGATGAGTGAGTTGGAAGAGGTCGTTTAAACAAGCACTTGTGTAATCTATACCAATCTGCCTTTTCAGCTCCACTAATATCAGCAGCTGCCTACTGGGGCATGCCTGCCATTCCTGCCCAACTGGTTCCTTGCGAGCCCCCTGTCCCACCGGTCCCAATCCTCCCTCCTCAGCCACCGCTGCCTCCCCCACAGCCTCCTCTCGAACCTCCAGCGCCAAAAGCTCCGTCGCTAGATAAGACCAAGAAAATCAAAAAGGACAAGGTAAATCCAAGATAAGTTATGTGAAACTAGAAAACCTATTTTAGGAATAAAGTAAATGTGTAATGAAAATGATTTTACACTCTGCAGATGAAGAAGAGCAAGACCAAGATGCCTTCATTGGTAAAGAAGTGGCAGAGCATCCAAAAAGAGTTGGACGAAGAAGAGAAGAGCAGCTCCAGTGACGAAGATCGGGATCAGCTGAACAAGAAGAGCATAGAGGAGTGGAAGCAGCAGCAGCTAATGACGTATGTTTTTTCACTCAGGTTTGTTGTTACCTTCAGCTTGTCCTCTCATTGAAATTTTCTATTTGTTTATATTTTTTTTTACTCCAGAGGGAGAGCCTCAAAAAATGCCAACTTTGAAGCACTTCCTGACGATTGGCGAGAGCGACTTAAGAAAAGGAAGATGAATAGCACGTGATGTCACCCAACTTCCACCAAACTTATATTCTACAGTCCACACTCACTATTACTGTTATGTCAATATACAGCAGTTCAATTTTTAATGATCTGTAAACAATCACATGCTCATGTTGAGACATTTAAAGTCCCTGACATGATTGGACATTCATCCAGGGGCCTTGAATGTCATTTTGTTTTCTTTCTTCTTTTTTTTAGATAAATTTGTGCCATTTCATCATGTTTTGAAGAATTATCTTTTTTTTATTAAACCTTTTTACAGCCTTCTTCATACAATGTATACTGATTTTGCTCGGTTTGTCGAAGAAAAGGGAATGCCCAACCTGTATATTTTGTACAAATGGTATTAAAAGTTTTTTTCCAAACTTGTCATGATACCTTTGTGTTCATTTTGATTTGTTTCTTTTACTTTCTGAGCAAAGTTGTACACAATTAAAAAAATAATTAAAAATTAAAATAATTAAATGATGATTACAGAGAGACATGACAAGGGATTACTTTAGGAAAATATTAACTCTTTAATTCAATGATGGACTGACATCATAGAACACTGGGTTAGATAAGGACAGCACAAGTGAGAGCAGGTATTTAAAGAGTAAAATGAAAAATGCAACTAGTACAATTGTGAAAATTAGTAATTGAAATTCAGAAATAAATGATAGCTAATTCCTGTTTGCATCACTTCTTTTGATGTGGTCACAATTTGTGCTGTAATATTGATTTAATATTTTTATTTCCTCTGATATAATTTATGCAACCCCAATTTATTACGACTCAGTATTGCAGAATTTTGGATAAACGTACGTGTCGTCACTCCGTTGTAGAGCAGAGTTAAATTGTGTGGCGTTTCTAGGGCAACCGCAGTGTTGTGGGAGCCGAAGACTGTTGCAATTGTGTTTTTGGCCACCAAGTTTGCTGGTCTGGTTTTTTGTAACCTCTAACGAGATAAACTCAAAATGTGTTATTTATTAAAGAGCATCAGTTTTGTATAAATTACTGGCAAGCCAGTTTACAGCAGGTCAGTAGAAAACAACAATTCCTTTATTTGTTTTCCAGCCTGTTTTCAGCGACGTTTGAGGGATTTGTACATGTAAGTTTGGATACAGCTGAATTTTTTCTTTCATGTTTGTCCATAATTGATGTGAAGTTTTACGTAAAAAAAAAACAACAACGATGATTTTCTTTTTTTCTCTCTCTTTCAGGCAGCGGACACAGCAGCCATGGCTGGGTCTGCTCTCAGAAACTGGTGGAATTCCGCCCGGTCGGTCGAATCGAACTCTTCTTACTCCAGCACTGAAGAAGACGAAGGGAGACTATTAGACAGACGACAGTGTAAGAAATGTACACACTGGCTACAAAAATGGTGCATGACGTCATTCTAATCAATTTTTTACTTTACAATTCACCATTTTGTCAGTGGGTCATCTGTGTCTGGATTGTCTTGGTTTCAAAGATACATCAGTGCACTTGCTAGAGTAACTCTAAAGGAGAGACTGGTTTTCACGTAATGTTAAGTTTTTAACAGCATGTTCAAAGTAGTTTATAACTGGAATTTCTCTTGTCAGAGAAAAATAGAACTTAAAACAGCAGGGTGTAGCCTGGGCAGTTCATCAGTCCAATGCAGGGTCATACAGGGATAAACAACTAATCACTCACATAATTCCTGTAGTCAAATCAGTGTCCTAATAACACTATCCCCAGTTCTAATGTTAAAGTAGACAACAGCACTGAAACAAACCTGCCCCCGTGTGGCCAGATGTGAAATTTCATCATCAACTTTGCACATAAAATTCAAGTGTATTGAGGTATTAATTTACATTATTTTTCAGTATCTGCCAAACTTCATCGAAGTATGCGCACCAAGCAGCTGCTGGTAGATTTTGATGGAAGCAGACCTGTCTTTAGTCTGCGGGCACCACGGGACCTGGTTAACCTTCCATTGATCTCACGCCCTCACTGGCCCATCGAGCGAGAAGTCATCAGTGACATCATCCATCACATCGGTAAAACCTGATCTAATTAAAAAATACAATAAGATTTCTGAGACATCAATACCTGATGCAAGTATTTTTAAATCATTTTTTCTTATTAAATATTAAGGAAAAGTTTGATCAGAGAATGAGAGCCAGGTGGATTTGTCTATGTAGGCGCTATCTTTGTCTTTGCCCATACAGGTTTTGTGTCCCATGAGGTTTGATATGGAGTCATATTGGTTTATTTAAGTTATTTAGGTTGAACTTGTTTGTCTAGAGTGGGATCCTCCAGAGCCCGAGCCTTTTTATCAGCCCACAGGACAAGAGAGAACTCCGATGCCTGTGGGTGAGGACAGAGGGAAGGTGGTATTCCTCGCCGACCATGGTAATTTGGAACGTGGTTTTGGAACACATTTTAATAAATTATACTCACACAAAATCAACTCTATTACTTATTTACTTGTTTTTTTGACTAATATGTGGATTTAAAATTCATTGGACATAAATGTTATCGTCTGTGTTCAGCCACCAAGCAGCCATATTTCACCTGCTCTCGTAGTGGAGGCACCAGGGGGCCCATTAGAAGTGCTACTTGTGACATCAGAGATTTCACCCTTCATTTCGAGTCACGCTTTGAGAGTGGGAACCTTCATAAAGTTGTGCAAGTGTGAGTTTCCGTAACATCATGTCATACTGATCTGGCAGTCACAGGATTTCTCCTTCAGGTTTTTGAACCTTCTCTGTTTTCCTTGTTTCCTCTAACAACAACAGAGGTGCCTATGATTATGAGCTCACCCTGCGCACAGACATGTACACGAACAAGCACACGCAGTGGTTCTACTTCAGAGTGGGAAACATGAAGACAGGAGTCACCTATCGCTTTACTATTGTCAACCTAATGAAGAGCAGCAGCTTGTATTCCCTGGGGATGAAACCTCTGCTCTACTCAGAAAAATCCGCCGTAGAGAAAGGTGTTGGATGGAAACGTGTGGGCTCTGACATCAGCTACTACCGTAACTGCAGTCCTGTAGGTAAACATTATAATATGAAGTAAAAAAAACCCTGAAGTTGTGTTGAAGTTTGACAATAGACAACAGATAAAAGGAATTTGATTGAATGAATGTTAAATAGAGAAAACTCAATCAACTTTTAGGCTTTTTTTGGGACTTGACTATGTAAAAGGGAGTGGAGTAGGGTAAATAATTTAGTACTATAGAGGCCATTTATAGAAATGATAAATTGTTTCAGCCAAAGAATCTCTAAAAGACAGGACATTACTGCTTTTATAAATAAATAAAAAACCATGGCTGTAGACGTAGCAACACTTTCAAATATATTTTTATGTCTGTTCAGAATGCGATGGAGAACAACAGCAGCGACTCTGTCACTCTGTACTCACTGACGTGGACGCTTCAGTTCCCTCATGACTCAGACACTTGCTACCTGGCCCACTGCTACCCCTACACCTATTCTCACCTGCAACACTACCTTAGATGCGTTTTCTCCAACCCAAAAGTTGCGTCCTACTGTTCACTACGGGTGTTGTGCCACAGCATGGCTGGGAACACGGTGTATGTGCTGACTATTACAAACCGGGGCAGTAAGGGCCCAGGAGGAAGGACCAAAAAAGCTGTGGTGGTGACAGCTCGGGTTCATCCTGGTGAAACCAATTCATCATGGATGATGGAGGGGTTGTTGGATTTCCTGCTAGGGGACTCAGATGATGCTCAGCTGCTAAGGGACATCTTTGTTTTTAAGGTCAGAATCCCAAACCTGCCGTGTTATATCTGTATATTAGTTACAGTTGGAAATATTGTTTTCTATATGTTTATACATGAAAGGACTTGATTGATTTGACTCTTTAATAAATTCCTGCAGGTGGTGCCAATGCTAAACCCTGACGGTGTGGTTGTAGGAAATTACCGCTGCTCTCTGGTAGGCAGAGACCTCAACAGAAATTACAAGACAACACTCAGGGATTCTTTTCCCTGCGTGTGGCACACAAGGAATATGGTGAAAAGGTAACATCCTCCTGTGTTCATAATGAAAATCAGGGACAAGGAGAAAAAAAACATTTCTTGTCCATCGTTATAGGTTGATGGCTGAGATGGATGTAGTTCTTTACTGTGATTTCCACGGACACAATCGCAAAAACAACGTCTTCATGTACGGCTGTAGCAACAAAAGTGATGCTGCGTCTCTGAAGCTCCAGGAAAAGGTTTTTCCACTGATGATGAGCAAGAACATGAATAACAAGGTAGAGTCACTGAATTTTTCCATTACATCTCCCAAAAGTCTGAATTTAAATGATAATAGAGGGATTAGAGTTGTTCATTTGTAGCTCTACTGCCTGTCCAGGATCTGGGTCTGACACCACCTAATGGTCAAATTTCAGGTTGTTTTTAATCATGTATAAAAACTCGACCTGATCACTGTGGCAATCCCCAGAAAATACAGTTGTTGCTTATTTTAAGGAAATATAAGAAAAAGAAATTCTGATTAATGCTGCAACGTTATTATTATACGTTCATGTTGTGTATCTACCAAAGAATGCTTGACCCCTTTTAGAGATACTGTATGTAAGTGTATTTCTTCATATGTACTCTTTCACAGTTAGCATTTATTTAGTACAATACCTAAACTAGACTGCTCTGCTCAGTTCTCCTTCAGGAGCTGTAAGTTCAGGGTTCAGAAGAGCAAAGAGGGAACTGGACGAGTGGCCATGTGGAGACTTGGCATCAGGAACTGTTACACTATGGAGGCCACCTTTGGAGGCTCCACTCTTGGTAATAAGATCTCCAGTCTTTGTCTGTACTTTGGGTGAGTTTTACTGTGGGCTGCAGCTAAGGGTCTATTCCAACAGTCCATTTAACATATTTTTTAATTGTTCAGTTAGTGATTTACTTAAAAAAAGCACAACATATGGCAGCTTTTTATTCCCTCAATCTGTATGTTTAACCAGTAAATATCAGTTCCTGCAAAACCCCCATATAAGCAGTAATCTGAGAAAGGATTTGTTGAGCATTTTGGTACTCATTTAGCCATGTATTTATTTTCCTGTAAGTGTGCATGTCTTTGTTATTTAAGCTGCTACCTGTTTAACTGTTAGGTGACAGGAGAGGAACGCACTTCACCACTGGAGACCTGAAGTCTCTGGGCTTTTACTTTTGTGACACCCTGTTGGATTACTGCGACCCTGATCAAACAAAAGTGAGAGGGAAAGCATCATTTTCATAATAAATGTAACATGTCATTTTTTAAGTGTCTTTCTACTATGGTGTTAAAGTAGCATTTTACAATGTTTAAAAATGGGTTTTTTTTAACATTGTGATTGAACTGATTATTGGACTTCTTATTTCAGACTATCTGCTGTTTGGCAGAGCTCACAGCAATGTTGAGAAAGGAGGTAAAAGAGAGACTTGGTAAAGAATTCAGCCCTGACTGTGACATCTCCATGTCAGACATAGAAACCAGGTAAAAATAAATTGTAAATCCCTCCCAGCAGTGTCAGTACTGCAGCAGGTAGTAGATGTAAACTATGTATGTCTTACTTTTTACAGCACAAGTGGTTCAAACAGCTCTGATTCAGATGGACTCCCACTCCATTTACTGCCCCCACACACGGTCCATCCACAGGTACGACTGCATATTACTGTATTAGCAGGTTTAAGGGTGAAAGGTTCTGTTGTGTGTATACTTGTATTTCTTTACTCTATCCCCTTTGTTGCTCTCCCTCCAGCAAACTCCAGTGAAGAAGCAAAAGAAAAGCTTGAAGAGTTATAAAGACAGAAACAGAATGAGGCAAGAAAGAGTGAAAAACAGCACAGAGACCACAGTCCCACGAGGCAGCACAAAAAATGATGTAAGAAAAAAAAAACACATTGATGTAAACTTTCAGTTTAACTGAAATTCAAAACATTTGTTTTGTTTTTTGTTTATGTAATGGAATATTTTTTTAAAAATATTGCATACACCTAAGATTAAATAATGGAAATAGAAAAAAGAAAATTAATTGCTGATATACTTGAAATATGTGCATAGTGAGTGAGTACTGGCTTCCCAGAATAAGTCCAGTCTAGAATAAACATTTAATAATGATTCGATTCATTGTACATATGAAATGAACCAATACATCAATGGAATTCATTTTATTGACTTTATGGATTTGAGTTAGTGATGACTGAGTAGTAACCCATCTTATCATCATCAGCCCCGTCTGACACATGAGATGACAGTTAAGATGAACAGTCCTGAAAAACCAGACGAAAGGCACAGAAGGAAATGGCAGGTATGAAATGAAGAAGGTGAACTGGCTTTGAGGATTATGTTCTATGTCTTAAGTTTTTTTTTAATGCATTTTCTTTTTGAAGAAAAATGATGTCACCAATAACGCTGTGATCACTCCTCCAAACAATCATGCTGACAAAGTAACACAGATGTCGATGTGGCACTGCTGCCAGCCTGCAGAGGTAAATATGCCCTACTTAGATAATCTTACATACATACATAATCATAAACTTCAGACTTAGTAAAAAAATTGCTGAGAGGCTTCTTTAAAAAAAGGCCTAATATTAGAACAGCAGAAGCCTCTAAAACTCACACCAAATAGAAAGATGCATTACAAAGCTAAATACCAAAAGTCCAGAAATCAAAGTAGATAATATTGGATCATAATTAGCTGGTTTTTGAAGAAATTGTCTCGCATAAAACTGGCCCGTGGTTGTAAAAAAAAAAGGTTATTTGATGAAATATGATCACTGAAAAAAACTACTTAAAAATAATTGAAGACATTGTACTTCCTTTTTAATACTTTCAATATTTTAGGTGTAGAAACATTTACTGCTTAAAAATTAAAGTCTGAACAGTTTGAGAAGCAAAAAACATACCTGTGCCCTTTCTGTATTACAATATTAAACATGGTTGAATGGTAACATACTTCATGTTTTCAAAGGTCTGTTTACCTTCAATTTGAACATATTTTTTGTGCTTTAGGAAGAGTGTCAAGACACAGTGCCTCCATACTCACACCACCACACAGGTAATTTATTTTGAAGGTCCACACATTCTTAAACAGGGTTCTAAAATATGTTTTTTATCTCAGTTTTAGAACTCTTGTTATTTCTCAATTGAAATATTACAAGTCATAGGTTAACACATCCATTTTTCAAAAACAGAATTATTGTTTGCACTGGTGCTTTTTATTGCTTTATTAAGTTCATGGTATTGTGTTCGTCAGTTTTAATAAATGTAGAGTAGATAGATATTTACCTGAGCACTGTTGTACATAACGGTACATACAGAATGAATGACTAGACTGTGATGTTTCATGTTTGGTGAATACTTCAATGATGTTGTACATTCCTTTGCACCTAGAATATTATCTCATTTAGAAGACCTCAAGTTTCAGTTTGTTGAATTTCCCTTGTGCTGTAGATAACCTGAGGATGGAGACAAGTCATTGGCGATGCTCCTCTCAGCTGCTGACCCTCAGGGCTCTCATGCTGCCCACACAGAGCATCATGTACCCAAGTCATCACCATTATCACTACCTCCGACCATCACACATCACCTATAAAGTCTTGAGAGGTTTGTCTGATTGTTCATAGAGTGTAACTACAGAGAGAAGTGAATTTAGAATTTCCATCATCTCTCAGTTTAAAATCTTTCTTAATTGAAGCTTTTTGTGGTAAATCCTATTTCACTTTTCCAGGGATGATTCCTTCCATTTCCACTGCCCACAGGTAAGTGGAATGGTAAGTGGAATGCACATGTGTATTAATGTAATCTAATATTTTAAACGTGTGGCAGGTCTCCCTCATCCCTTTGTGTCAGGAGGGCACCAGATAAATCCCCATCAAAGCACCTGCTGTCGAGCCACATCAGTAACAAGTCTGACAGCCAGTACGTTTACAGAGACAGAAGTTCCTTACGGACTGCAGAATACTACATTATACCGCAGGACTTCTCTAGAGCACACACAGATATGAAGGAAGATGATGCTCTGAAAGGTTGTTCCTTGATGTGCACTGAAACAAGTGGTCTGTTTGAGGGTAGATGCCTAACATTTTTGTATCTCTTCTACTCTCTATCTTCTTTTGTATTATTGTTTCAGTGGGATTGTCTGTGTTGGAATGTAGACCATTTGGAGAGCAGAGAAATAGCTCCCCCAGTGTCTCTGTAAGAAAACCTCGCTCATACAGTAGTTTAATTGTGCCCATGTTGAAAGGCTCAGATCAAGAAAGAATGAGGTAAAGTTGTCTTTTTTTAAAAAATCTTTTTTATTTTTGGCAAAAAATGTATTTGCTAATGAATATTTCTGAAGAAACGAAGACAACCCTGATATTGTTTTTTTCTCTCTGATATGGTTTAATCCAGACTGTGTAAAGAGACCTCTTCAGTGCCAAAGCCTTTGTACCATATAAAAACAACATTTCCACATTCACACACCTCCAGTAGACTTCAGAGGTCTCCAGACAACGCTGAAACAGGATGTCCAAAAACAGATGGACCAGTGACTGCAGTCAAGAACAGTAGAAAGTCACAATCTGCACCACTTTAGGACAACCACGTGAACTGTGAACTTCAAACTAGAATTTTTTTTTTTTAACTGGTGTTTTCTTTGGCTAATTATATGAACCTCAATGCACTGGCATTTGAACTACTTATTATATATTTATATATATATAACTACAACATACATATTGTACTGTGGTAGATGTATCAGTTATATTAAATAGTGGAAAATTAATTAAAATTATTTTCTTTTTAATTTAAAATTTACAAAATTTCAAATGCATTTTACATGGTCATGATGGATTAATCCAGTACTAATCCAGTACAATAGTGTGGCGGCCCCCCCTGAGGTTCGAGCAAGGCTTGAGGAGCTTGCAATGGAATATGGCACGCTGGACATAAGTGTACTACTGCTGTAATGCTTGAATGATAACAAGCCTCCAGTCACTAGGTGGCAGCAACTCATACAGTTGTTTGTACAGATAAAAATATACATGTTATCAGGTTATTAATAGTATTTCAATTTGCGAAACATTTCTGTCCACAAGGGGGGGCATGACGGAAAATAATTGAGAACGTCTGGATTAATAATAATGGAGTACATTACATGCATGGTGTAAATAAGGCTTTTTTTTTTCAAATGTAAAAAAACTGCATGGTGTAAATAAGGCTTTTTTTTTCAAATGTAAAAAAACACTTACAAATATATGAAAAATATATATAAATATAAAAACTTTTTTCTACTTAATCACTTGTGCCCAGCAAGTGTCCCTGTAAATACATAATCCTGCAGACAAATGTGTGAATGATGTCAAGCCAAGATCTGTCCCAAAGTCGACTTCAGTCAAACTGTCTCAGATGAAACTGGCTTGCTGTGTGGCTGACCATGTCTCGCAGTGCCAAAAACCCAGCAACAGCCTATAGAGAGGTTATATTTGAATTTTAGCACATATGTTCTAAATATGTGCATAACAGAACTTGTCAATTTAAATCATAGAAAGAAAATCACAATTAAAACACACTCTCACCATACCTGTGTGAGAATGAAAATAGCCAGAACTATATGGACACCTCTCTCCAGAGGCTGTATGAGAATGGCTTCATTGAAAAGCTGAAAGAGAATAAGTGGAAACTGCAGCAAGATGCTGAGCAACCAAAATCCAGCCAACTCGGGGACCTTCCAGAGACACAAACATGGAGTTAATTACATTCTCTGCATTACACTATAATGTATATGTATAACCACAGCTTTTTTCACTTGCAGTTAAAAAAATAAAATAAAAAATGCTGCAGACAATACAATCATCAGCCTTAACTTAAATTATTATTTTAAAGCAAAATACGTTTGGACTGTACATTTACCTTTTCTTGCAAGTTCCCCATATAACCAAGATAAAGTCTAATGCCCTCAAACAGAGTCATCAAGAGGAGGACAGTGACAAGGATGAACTTATAGTAGTCTGACAAGAAAGGATACTGAAAGAAAGGAAAATAATCACAATTTCTGGGTTAAACATTTATTTATTTTTATTGTAAAAATGCCAAATGCCTAAAAACGATGTTGCCCTTAAATTTCATGTCTACTGATCATTGATTATGCAATAACTTGTTGCACTCTTGATGTATAAACTCAAAGTTGTGAATATTTTAGGATTTGTGTATTATGCATTTTGGTGGTTCAACAAAAAGTGTAGGCGCAGTAAGGGAATAACGGTTGTGGAACCGTTATTCCCTTACTGCGCTTACACTTAGCTCCTGTGTCCATCATCACTTTATCCCCTTTACCTTAAAGTGCAACATGACAGTTTCACTGATCCACCACAGGGGGAAGAACCACATGTTGAAGTACAGAGACATCTGTAGAGGGAGGCTAGATAAAACCCGCTTGTCTAAAAAAAAAAACAACCAACAACAACCAACACGTCAAAAAGCATACGTTGTACAGTGAATATAAACAAACAAAACGTCACTGGAGCTTTGTTTTCTATAGTATTTTCTGACGCTAGTTGGTGCTAGCAAATGTAGCATTAAAGCTAACTTCTTTCTGTGACGTCTATAAACTACGTTTCTTACACCCAGGACATACCGTGCGACAGAACCGCATCGTTTTCCTTCGAGAAACCCCACATACGAGTCTGATCAAATAAGACATTTCGAGAAAAGCCCTCCAAACGCTTTCGTATTGTCTCTGGAAGCTCCATTCTCTGATATGCTATGGTTGCACACAACGCCCCTCTCTCCCTTTCTCTTATACCACAACGCCGTCGTCGTCTCCTTGGTTACCAAAGAAATCGCAGGTTCCAGTTAAATCATGCGTAAAACTGCCCCCTCTGAATGAACAGGAAAAACGCAAGCAAACAAGAACACAACTGACATATTTAAATATATTATAATGGAAAATAAAACATTTTTAGGTATTTCTTTAGTATCTTACTCCAGGTCTAGACACTGTATAACTATATGTGTCTTTCTTCTTAAGCATACTAATCTAAAGACACACATGATTAAGTTTGTTGCTTAATGGTTTTACAACAACACCTATCTATCCATCCATCTATCCTTATGAATAATTTACAATTATACATTTTCACAATTCCTCAACAAATAACATTTAAAAGCAATTATCACATCAATCTAAATTTGTTTATGTATAGGTTAGGAGGTGGACATGGGTGATCCAATTTTCGTAAGGATTAGAGGTTGAAAGTTAGGCTGAGAAGTTAAAAACTGCCAAGTGACCTCATCACTTTTTGTCTGCAGCCTTCATTAAACACTATAGAAATATGGACCTAGAACTACTTTATCTGTGAGCACAGGTTCAAGCTATGATGGGTGTTTACAGATATGTATACAATGCATGAATTCATGCATGCATGTAAATATACACAATAAATGTACAGTTTATTTTGAAATATTGAGGACATTCAGTGTCTACACTAACACAGGCCAATGACAGAGTACATACAGCTTGAACTTCCTCCTACTGGGCACATGCTCTGCCTCCTTCGGAGATATCGAAAGTAAACCAGGAGTGCCTTTTCAGAGAGATAATGGCTGACAGTGTGGATACGTTTGAGTGTTCCATCTGCCTACAGTTACTTCAGGATCCGGTGACGGCTGCATGTGGGCACAATTATTGTTTGGCTTGCATCAATTCCTACTGGGACAGCAACAGTAACAGAGGAAACACTTACTTGTGCCCTCAGTGTAGAGAGAGTTTCTACCCGAGGCCTACTTTGAAGAAAAACACACTTCTCTGTGACCTTTTGGAAGAATGCAAAAGGAGCACAGGTCAACGTGATACCGGTAATGGTAATGCTGCTGCTGCTGCTGCTGCTGCTGCTGCTGCTGCTGCTGCTGCTGCTGCTGCTGCTGCTGCTGCTGGGGGTACTGACACCCATGAGGAGCTTGGTTTGTCCTGTGATGTTTGCAAAGGAACAAATCAGAAAGCAAGCATGTTCTGTTGTGTGTGTTTGGTTTCTTTCTGTAACATTCATCTGCAGCCTCACTTTGAGGTGCCTCCCCTAAAAAAGCACAGTCTGATTCCAGCCTCAGCCAGAGCAAAGGAAAGCATCTGTAGCTGTCACAACAGACTTGTAGAGATCTACTGTCGAACTGACCAACAGTTCATATGCTTGATGTGTGTGATGGAGGAACACAAAGACCACAACACGGTGACAGTGGCAGCAAGACAATGTGAGATAAAGGTAAACAAGATATCCCTTTTGTGAAGTGCAATGTATTGCCTTTTGCTCATATTGATACGATAAGACGTTTAGAAAAGTTTTCTGCCCATGTTTTAACAGAGCGAACTGGATGAAACTATGCAGAGCATGAAAGAAAGAATGCTAGAGGCAGAGATGGAAATGTTTAAACTGAGCGACGCTGCAGACGACATCAGGGTGAGTGTCATTCACTGACATCACTGATATAACTGATGGACAATACAAAGCAAATATAGAGTTTATTAAACTGCAAGGCTACTAGTAAACATTTATCTAACTTCTTTGTATAAGGTGACCACAACAGCACACTTAACACAGTTTATTATGTACATCCTTTGCGTTAACCTGTTTTAAAGACAATAATATTACAATACACCTAAATTCCAGGTTTTACGCAGTCAATAAAATGCCGGTTTGAACTTGTTTCTTTCTTTATTGCGTTTGCCTTCTACCTGGAATGTGGGGTTGTTCCATAAATAATAACAATATTTTAAAGTGTTACAGAAGCTTGTAAAGGTGCGCATTATGGTTGATTGTTAGTGCTTTGTATTTTGTTCTTAGTTGTCCGGTGTTCGTTAACATTTGGGATAAAATAATCCTATCTACAGATTTGTAGTATCGAGTATCAGCGGACAGGGCAGCAAAAGTGCTTGTGATTGGTTAGAGTGGTGGGTGAGTTCGCCTGAAGAAATAGGACACACCCATAGAAGATGTTTGACTTTAGCTCAAGATTTTGACAGAAAGTTAAAAAAGAAAAACAGTTACCACTCGTCGATCATGTCGTCTACCGTGAAAAACCTCACAGTAACCTGTAACCCTCCTAAAGATAGCGACGCTTTTACAGTTGGAGACTGGGTCACTGGTGTCGTAAATCTTGAAGTGGTCAAAGAATGTCACATCGAGTCTCTGTCGATTAAATTTAAGGGAAAAGCTGAAGTTTTGTGGACCGAAAGACATGGGAACACCACCCATGTTTACCACTCCAAGGACAAGTACTTTAGTATCAAACATTTCTTTGTCCGACACCACAACAGCGAAGGTAAGTTAACGTTCACTTTAGCCTTTTGTATTTTGTGCATGAACCATACTCACGCTAGGGGTTTCAACTAGGGAATGTCACCAAATTATCAATTAATCAAGAGAGAACAAATTCTTTCTGATGTGTGCGCGCGCGTCTTTTTTAATAATTATGGCATCGATTTAGAGACCGAAAGAAATGCATGATTTTTTTGTTCAAATAGAGATAGATTGATGATTCCTAAATAAAGCATTTGATTTGTTTCAAATATTCAAGTAATTGCGATCAGCTTATATAAGACTGTGCTAAATATTCAAAACAGCAATAACATTTTACAGTTAAACGTTTCAAAAGCGCAGCATGTTTTGAGTTTATTAAAGTGGAAAATAGAATCCAGCCTTTCCAGTCCTAGCCGTAATGTTAAATTCTGAAAGTCTTTTACATAAATAACTAATGGAAACCATCTGCGCATTGCAAAAATGCACAAGCTACGATTCAAGAATTATGATTGCCATATTCAAGAACCCTAAACTGTTGTTTTATTCCAGAACACGGTGATAATGAAATACTGTTGTCAAATCAAAATGGAGAAACATGTAAGTATCATGGGTGATCATTAGAGTGATGATTGCGGGGCTTTAAAATGTATTAATACCAAGTATTCCTTGTGTTTTATAAATTGCTGATACATATGTTTTGTTCTGGGTACAGTAACCTCTGAGTTGTTGTGGTGGCCAGTATTCATGATACATTTATGTAAATACTGAAGTTAAATAATAGCAGTGTTCGCCATTGTGGCATCATAAAAGACAGGTTTCACCTTTCACTAAAGTACTAAAACTAGTACTTGTACTAGGAATAACTGAATGAACAAATCTGATAAAATTAAGATTAGACTATTATATATTTAGTTAATTTCAATTGCTTTAACAATTAAATAATGTTAATTATTTGTGAGTAGTTGGTGTTCACTAGTTTGTATTTTCAGATAGCAGCATTGTTAACCCAGGATGTCACGTCTACCCATTCACCTTCCAATTCCCTGTAATGTAAGTATTTTTTTATATAGGCATTAATTGCCTTTATCACCAAGAACAGTGGTTCTCAACCTATGGTACATGTACTACTGGTACTAGTCTAGTTGTAAAATGGGGGAGTTTTGTTCACTACTTTAGTTACAAAATAAATAAATAAGAGGGTCATAACATGTCAAATACACTGCAGTCATTGCTCCAAAGTGTAGAGACAGGGGTGAGCAAAAATGAATCAAGCATCTGTGTGTGTGTGTGTGTGTGTGTGTGTGTGTGTGTGTGTATGGGTTTCAGCTCTCCTAATTCTGCAACTTTATTTCTGAGAAATATGTGGTATTTCATGAATGTAACTGCTGGACTTCTCTTTGTGTTTCAGGGATATGCCACGTTCATTTAAGGGCTCTGTTGGTAAAATTGTGTACCTGCTGGAAGCCAAACTGAGCAGATCAATGAGGATTCCCAAAAAAGATAAAACTAAAATCAGCTACGTTCCAAGAGCAGATTTCAGCTGCATTCCTGAACTCATGGTTGGTGTTACATGAAACATCCCTGTCATTCCAAAGGAGGGAATGTCCCATATTTTGGGTTAGCTTACTCAATATTGACACCCTTAGTCTTAGCAAGTTTAGACAAGTGGCAAATTTTAGGGAAATTATGAAGCATTAGCTTACATTATGTAGTGGAACATTTTTAACTCACACCATGAAACGAGATGCTGTTGCTTAGGACAAGGTAATGGTAACATGTTGCTGATGGCAGAGAAAACCATAACTTGGAATTCACTTTGTAAAAATTTACATCTGTCCTAAGTCTACAAGATAGAGATAAAGTAGAATAATATTCCTACTTGAGGACCACTGATTTCTGCTTTAAATGATTAAAGTCTACTAAATATAACCACATCAGAAAAAACAGTCCTCTCAGTATATTACAATAATTTCAATGATTACATTTCAGATACCACAGCACGAGTCCAAAGATAAGAAAATGAAATTTTTCAGCTCGGGTACAGTCGCCATGGATGTAGATATTGAAAAGTCGGGTTTCTTCCAAGGTGAGTGTCCAAACAGACTGTTATGTTTTTTCTTTGAGTATCATGAAAACTCATACTTGTTCATCTTATCTCAGGAGAAGGAATAAAGGTTATTGCCCACATTCAGAACAATTCTTCCCGTGAGATCAAACCAAAGTTCTGTGTGTACTCAAAACACAGTTTCTTTGCTGAGGGACGCCGCCGGTTGAACACCAAAGACCTCGTGAAAGAAGTTGGAGAGCCAATACCTCCCTCTGCCAAAACAATGGTCACAAGGATCATCACAATTCCACATGATATGGAACCATCGATCCTTGACTGTAAAATTCTCAAAGTAGAGCACAGGCTCAGGGTAAGCAGTCTCTGCATTATCACTTGTATTTTTAACACAGTGCTTGTCACCAGTCATTTCCATATATTAATCCACATATTAATGTTTTTTGTGATTGCACAACTGTTTGTGGCTCAAGCTCTATGCACCAATTATGTTTTTAACAAATCTAAAAATGTTTTAAATTAAAACAAATGAAAGATATTTTCACAGGTCTACCTGGATGTGAAGTATGCTTCAGACCCAGAGATCAAATTTCCCATAGTCATACTACCAGTCACTCAGGTTCCCGGTGAGGCTCCGCCACCTCCTGCTGCTGCCGCTGCTTCTGCTGCTGGTTTGCAGTCCAGATCCCTGAATACTCCGTATTGGAATCCACAGCCAACATCCTGGGGGATTGCCCAACCATCAGCACCAGCAGTGTCTCAACCCAATGATCCTCCTCCTCCTCCCTACGAAGCATATGGAATGTACCCTTCTTTAATGGATTTTAACAATTAGTCTCACATTAGTCTGAACTGAGGAATTAAATACATTAACTGATGCATTTTATACTTTTTTGTTGTTTTAGGCAATCTACATCTTAGGATACCACAACCTTTTATGCCTTTTATATTCATATGAACTGTAAACCTATGTACTTAAAATGTAAAACACATTCATTTTGTGATGATCCATATGGTCCATAATATTTCTGTCTAAGAGATTCTATTGTTTTCTAGAGTAAACCATTGTCTTGATGATAATTTACTGAATTTCCATTGAATTTAAGTTTTTGCAGGCCAGTCTGTTAATTTGAATATATTTTGAGGACCTGCTTGTAGCGTCTTAACGTACTAGCTACTTTACAGAACTGGAAAAAAATCCTCACTTGTTTTGTTTACATGCCGTATTTTAAATACTTATATGTCTTCTGTTTTATCAAGTTTAAAGAAATGTCTTCTGTTTTGTGTTGTTTTTTAACAAGAGAGCTCAACCATATCACCATCAACTCATATGAAGCTAGTATTTTAACAGATACATACTTTGAGGTATTTGTTTAGAAAAAGTCAAAAAGTTCAACCTCTGCATTGGTCTTTGGTATTTTAAATTTTGTGAAAAACGTTTTTTTTTTTTTTAAAGAAAAATAATGTAAGCTAATAATGTAAAAATTGCATGATGCCAAAAATATGCCATCTGGTTTTGGTGCGTTGCTCAGGAAGCTAATTGTTCTGGTTCTTTTTCAATGCATGACATTAATAAATAAGAAGTAAACAGTTTAGAAACCTTGACAAGAAATATTAATAGTAATATATAGTAGAATTAAATGAGTCAAAAACCAACCGTTGAGAAGAGAATTCACTCATATGTCTTATATCAGTGATCCCCAACAGATGTGGTGCAACACTGGTGTATCAGAGTTCACTTAATTTGTCTGAAAACATACTTATTTACAGCAAATAATTTGTCTTTGACAGGCAGGGCAGATTACGCTCTTACACCAGGTGGCAGGTAATGGCTATTTAGCAAAAAGTAACTCAGCGCTGTGGAAGATTTTTCTGTATGTCAACTAAATAGGCCCCAAGTTTCAGACTGAGTGGGTCAATTGTGAGGGAGTGGAACACCATTGAATTTATTAGATATACTGGGACATTTTTGTTTTCTAGCACTGTCTTCTATCACCTTATTTGTGTCTACCTAGGATGCTGCATGGGAGGCAAGTAATGAATTTGAGCAACTCTGTGAGGAATTCCTTCACTCAGTTATCAGCTCTATGAAGTTAAGATGTGCTGAAATGAGGGGAAAAGTACAGGAAGCAGAGAAAGCTGGAGTGGACTGGATTGATGACCACCTCAGAAAACGGCAGCGTGAAGTGTGGACACTGAAGAAGAGACAAGATAAAATCAATCACCTGGCTCTTATTAAGGATCCAATACAGTTCATTCAAGTAAGTACACGCTTGTAAAGTGATGCATTACCTCAAAATGGGAAATAAATGTGTTTGTATTTTTGATTTATTTTAATTTTTTTTGTATTTTTTGTTTCTGTGCAGGAGTTTCAGAGGTCTGACCTGGAGTCCCCAAAACACTTACATGGAAGTCTTGACCAGCTGCCACAGTTTGTTGCTGCTCAGGAGGATAAAATAAAAAATCTCTCCAACAATGAAAAGACAGACATATATGTCTGTTCTAAAAAATACCTATGTAAGTGTAGCAACTTTTCATTTCTAAATCATTTCTGTAGATGAATTAAAGCTCTTGAATTTGTTTTTGGTTTCTTTTTCAGTGTTAAAAAGTCCCAGGCTGCCACAGATAATAATATCAAGGACTAAACCTTTGGCCACATGTAAGAGTAAGCATAATGTTGGGTCATGTTGACTCACAGAGAAAATTTGGGAATGGAGCTCATTGATTATTTTTGTCTCTTCCTTACAGACACTGATGTGGAGATGGATCCCAACACAGTGGGTTCATGTCTTTGTTTGTCTGACAATAACAAAGAGATATTCTTCCATGGAAATCCCCAGACTCATCCTTATCACCAAGACAGATTCACCTTTTATCCCCAGGCTCTTTGTATGAAGGGCCTGGAGGGAAACCACTACTGGGAGGTGGAGTGGGATGGTGGAGTTGTTGAGGTGGCTGTGGCATACAAAGGGATAAACAGACAAGGCTCAGGGAATGATTGCTGCTTTGGCCACAATCACATGTCCTGGAAATTGAAATGCTCTTCCTCCGGCTGCACCTTTTGGCACAATAGTCTCCATAAAGGTAATCTTTGTCCAGTGAAATCCTGCAGGGTGGGCATACATCTAGACTTTAAAGCAGGTATGCTTGCTTTCTACAGTGTCACCGACAGGTTGATTTTGCTGCACAAAACCCAAACCACCTTCACTGAACCAGTCTATCCTGGGTTTTCGGTTGATTTAGGTGCTACACTGAAAATATGCAACATCTAACCCACTAGTGCTTGCACATTACATCACATTGGAGGGATGTAAAATAACATTTTTGTAAAAGGTGATTAAGTGGCAATATGTGCATAAAAATCACCCAGCAAACCCTTAAATGAATGGGACTGATTTAAATTAATTTAAGACAGAATTAATTTAAGGCACAAAACACCTTTACGGAGAACGCTTCAAGCGTACTGCATCCTACAGCACAAAGTGACCTTCGACTGATTTTTTTGAACGCTGGAGCATTATACTGCAATTCTTTTGCTGATATAGGAAATTTTATTTCCGCCTTACCCATTTTCTGGTGGTATGCTGACAAGATATATATTCAAGGGACTTTGGAAGATACATTGGATGACTCTTATTATGACAAATCTATGTTGGTACTATTTAAACTTCTTTAATCACATAAATGTGATCTAATAACTTTGTACCTAACCCAATTTCCAGTCATTTCTTCAGATTAAATTATGATTTATAATTTACATGGTTGTAATTGAATCAAAGGGCAAATAAAGCTCAACATTTAAAAAAATATATCTTTATTTTTCTATACTTGTCAAGATAATATATAACAATGTACAATGCATTAAATGTATTTACACTATTCTTCACTATACTTCAGTTTAAAATTTCCCACAGTGTACATATTGAAAAAGTGCAGTGCCAGCACTGCCAAGAATTATTAACTGAATTAGGGAGGGTCATAGATCAGAGTCAACCGAGGTGATTGTGTAGGAGCAGTCCAGAGTGTCATAGTATCGCAGACGGGATTTGTAATGTAGCAGCTTCTCGTTCAAAGGGCTGATGGTCAGAGCTTTGCCCTGGACGCTCAGATCCATGTACCTGCGTAACAACAGAATGACAAAAAAGATACACTTAGAGGTAGGACACGGTAGAATTGTTTGTCTTTTGGTTGCGTTCTTGTATTGATGACATTCTTGGTTAGTTTGCTTTTATTTCACTCTCTTCCTTTGCCTTCTTTACTGTACAGTCACCCTTTCTGGAATCTTCCATTATTTTTTTCTGCCTGGTAGTTCTATCTCTGTTGAACCTTTTCAGACATATATTTCAGAACATGTTTAAATCTCTCTACTTGCCTCTACAACTTAATCTCTCATTCAGCTCATCCCAACATACTACTCCTCATTACTCCCATCTCCAAACTTTGGTAGGAGTAACTGAAAATATTCAACTTTTTAACCTCAACAGGAGGTCTCAGTAAAACCTTATACACCCTCACCTTCCATCCACTCCTTGCATCTCCACCTAGCAATTTTTCCTTTACTGTTCCACACATCTGTATTCTGCTCTAGTCCCTCATTCATAAGTTGTTTAAAATACCAAATAGAAAGTCCACCACTTACTTTGCTTGGCATAGCTATCAGGACTTGGTATCAGCAACAACTGCTATAATAATAATAATAATAATAATAATAATAATAATAATAATAATAATAATAATAATAATGTACCTGTGGGATACATGCCAAAACAGTAGGCTATTTATGGCCATCAATAAAGCCAGGAGAAAGAAAAACCTCTCCAGATTCCCATCATGCAATGTGCTTGGGTAGAAATTACCTGGAGTCAAATACAACAGATCATATTTCAAACAAGCTTCCACCGTATCTCATCATGATAATGGCGTTAAATTATTTTAATTTAAGATGTGATGTAGTAAGTAATGTATTTTTGTTTACCTCTTGAGAGAAAGTATGCAAGTTGAACAATAAAGGCACCTAGAAAACAGCCCCCACCATAAGACAGGGTGAGGAAGTGCAGAGAGATACCCCTTATGTGGCTGGGAGTCAGCTGGAAAGATATGAGGGAACCTGGAAGTGAAAAAAAAAGGTTTGATTTGGTGATATTATTTGTTATGACAGAGGGCACAGAAGACTGAGGAACTACTCTGAACTTAAGGACATTAAATCAGGTCAGTTTAGGTTGTCACTCACAAGCAGGTGTAACCAATGCCTCTGCCAAACCAAGCAGGATGTACTGTGGTGCCAGCTGGAAACACGGCATGGCTGAGACTTGCAATACTCTCCCAGAAAGAGTTTGTTCCACCAGAGGGTAGGTCTTCCTCTGGAGTTCAGACACGCCTGCCACCAGAACTGACAGAGTGGCACACACATGGCCGAGAGCTGAAAGGGGAGGATGGACAAGGTGGGGTGAGAGGCTCTGGAATGAAGGAGGATTGCGATTACAGGTGGAAAATTGGAGGATGAGACGGTGAATAAAAAGCAAAAAAGTTTATAAATAAAATGTAAAATGTTTATTTAATGCTACTGCAAATTGAGCTTCACATTGCTTGAATTTTCTATTTACTCTAATGTTAAAAAAACCCTACAAAAAGGCAACAAAAGACAAATATGTTATAGAAAATCCTGCCAAACATTTAAATGTTTGGCAGGATTCATTGAATCATTGAATTTAATCATTTAGAATCATTGAATTTAAATTCAATGATTCTAAAATGTTATTTTACTGTCAAGTGAATGTATTTTCCCTGACTTGTGCATGTGTAAAAACTCACTAATGACTTTAGCAGGAGCCAGCGGAGTCTTTTCCACAGAAAGGAAGCAGGTGGTGACGCACTCCATGAGCGGAGCTAGGAGCAGCAGAGGAAGGATGCTGATCACGTTCATTGCTCCGATGGGCAACAGCAGGTCATTGAGGTGAAGGTTGGAGTTCATTGTCTGTATGTAGTAACCTGAGGGAATCTGTGGAATACATTCTCCTTATTTTCTTTTTCTTTATAATAAACTGATAAAACCGTTTATCTATAATGAATGTACCTGTGTGATGCAAACTCTGTACAACAGTTGAAGCCCATAAAGAGGAAAAAGCTTTGCCAGGACTTTGACATTCTCCACATGCGTCTCACTGTACCGACCACCATTGTTCTCTTTGGCCCGGTCCAACCAGGACGTAACATCTCCGCTCAGGTGCCTGTAGTGGAGGCAGCACATCTTGAAAGAGTTGAGGAAGACTCCAAGTGTGGTCAGCAAAGATCCACCTGTGATGGAAACACCATAACTTATTATCTTATTAACTTATCTTTCTGAGTGAGAGATTCATTTCTCTATTTTTTCACTGAGAACATTACCTTTCTTGGGTTTGTAGGTGAGTTTATTGCGCATCATATGTATGGCAATGAGAGCCAGCAAAACAGAGGTGAAAGGGATAAGGAAGCCTAGATTTTTGGCCACAGACTGCTGGATATAAGCAATACCCAAAAAAACAACGGTGGAATTCAGGTTTACCAACCAGTAGAACCTAAATGTAAAAAATAAAATTTAGACAGTTTAAAAATGATATTTTTAAACACAAAATAGTAAATAATCTTTTTTTTCATGATCTCAAAATTATATGATACATACGTTTAAAACATGAACTGAACTGAAACTTTGTAAACTGAATAACAAAACCATAGCTACCAGTTGAAAAAGGACAAAAGTCGGTGCTGGTTGTAGCCCTGGAGACTGTAGGCGCCCAATGGGCACAGGATAGCCCGAATGCCCCCGATCCCCAATGCGGCAGCCAGGAGCCCAACGTAGAACAAGATCTGCTGCTCATGAGGTTCTAGTTGGTGTGTCATGTGATGAGTGTCGATGTAGAAATCTTCAAAAGGAAATGCCACCACAGGCAGCATCGCTGTACCTAGAGTGTACGAAGACAAATATGTTACAGAATACTACAACACAAGTGAAGAAAAAACTCCACTGACAATTTTATGGTACTCCTTATTGAAAATATATAGTCAGTCATGTCCAGTCTGATGATGAAGTCTGTGCTGGCTGATGTTTCTGATACAAAGCTTCAAATTATATTTAAAAAGAACACATTTGACATGTTAGAAAGGCATTTATCCACTCCTATCAGCACTACAATCAGTAACCAAAACTTTTTGCCACAAAAAAACACAATTATTTTTAAATAATAAAATTAAATATATTGGATGTTGGTGCTGAATGAACAATTCTATGAACAGTTTTTACTGAGATCAGCATTTACAGATTATTTTATTCACATATGGTTCTTCCTTAATTTGTTTGGATCTGCATTTTATTTCTGTTGTTGTCTGAAATATTTTAAAATACTAACACCACGAATACATAACATCCAGGGCTATTCAATGGACACAACGAGCAAACATTTGAAATTATTAAAAGTTTTAGGACAATAAAAAAATAAATAAGGTCTTTACACTCACACTAAAACAAGAGAGAATACGTGAACAATATCTATTATCACTTCATCTATGTACCTGTGTTATTTTATGTCATTAAATATAACTTTTTTTGTAATATAGTTGACTTAACTTATACTATTAAACCATACTATCCAGTTTAAAATGTATACAGTATATTAAATTCAAATTGCATCTTACCGAAGAAATGAAGGGCAGCACATAGATACAGTACTTTGGTCTGTCCCAGACAGGTTTCTGCAAACCACCCCACCAGAACAGGTGTCAGGGTGCTGGCTCCAATAAAGCACAGGTTGACCGTTGCAGCCAGGAAGTTATCATAGCCCAGCTTCACAGTGCAGAAAAGAATCGTGTTACAAACAATCCCAAAGAAAGCAAATCTCTCACAGAGCTCCACAAGCAGCACACAGATGATAACTTGGAACTTTTTGCGGGACTTCCAGGGCTGTCCAGAGTCTTGAAGAGGAGTGTGGGACACCCGTCTCAGATGGGCCCTGCCTTTTGGCATTCTTTGAAGATCTCCTGTCTTCATAACACCTGACTAGAAGGCTGGTCGCTGAGCTTTCTGGAGTCAGTATCGGACTCTGCAGATCTTTGAATGGAAAGAGTTATTCCTCAAGGGTAGATTAGCTGAAGGTAAAAAGCAGGAATCTCTCACTCTGCTGTGACTTTGGAACTGCGGACGTGTAGAATCATACACAACAACCTCCATTCTGCACGTGCTTGTCGCCTCAAATCTTTCTGGTCATGATTTTAGTCAGAACCTGTCTGCCTTACAAAGACATGACACGTATACAAATCAGAATCAAGGAGGTGTGATAGACGGAGTCATTTAGAGAGCAGCCCAGAAATATTTCTATAATTAACAATCAGATATGGACATAAAAGGGTTTTTCCAGAATTACTTTAATTTTCCTTAAAGACCCAACATTTCATTTAAAGAAAATTCTAAGACATTCTCAGTGTCTTAATGGTTCCTTCAACCAAATGTAGCTGTAGCTGAAATGAGGAGTTTTATGGGCATGGGCTCTTAAAAACAACAACATCAACACTAAACTCAACAAAATTATAATTTATGTTGCAGGTAGTTACAGACATTTACAAAATGTAACACCTCTGTGTGGAAGCAGCCCCTCGCTGTAGCATCTCATTTTGTCTCTCCTGCTGGTAATTAGACTCATGATGTTAAGTGAGGTTGGGTGTGTGGGCAGGTTATCTTCAAGTAGGCCAATGCTGCCACAAAACACTTAAATACAGAAGGCAGTAAACTGTGTTCAGCACGGTGTAAGAGGACAACTTAGGGCCTAGGCAATCACTGAATATATTAACACAGAGCCTCTACTTAACCTTTACAAATATTGTGTGAAATTATACAAAGTTTAAATTTTTAATTTGAGCAATTTGTGGTGAATTCTGTATGTACATAGTTCTACCAAAGTAAGGACAATTTACCCAAAAGTGCCCTGGGATTAGATGGACCCCGACCTCGTGTCCCCCCCCCACACACACTTTTTCTTTCTCCTTTTGCGTGTTAAATTGAATGTCAAATAGATTTCTTAAATGAAGCTTTTTAGTTTAATGCTTTTCTAGGGAGCATATGTTCTAGGGGCAATGTGTTTCTGTGTTACGTGTATCTTATATTGTATTCCCCCTCCCCCTCTATCTATATTTATATTGTTTTGTAATATGCGTCTATTAAACATAATATTCAACCAGAAATGATCATATAACCAAGATAAAGAAGCAACACGTCCAAGGGTGACGTAATAAAGCGTTCTACATCTCCATGGTTTCAGTCACAGCCAAGCGTGGGTACGCGTTGCATGATGGGAACTGAGGTAGAAACAAAACAACAGAACACTTCACCAGACACGCAAAACATAGTGTTGAGTGGCGTTATTTGTTTACATATGCTCAGGTGACACGCTAACGGAAAACGCGGTGTCGGAAACAAGTAAGTTTCTCTTTTTTTCAGTTTCTTCTACGTTGTTTTACGCGCCACATATCTAACTTAAGCTAGCATTAGCACTGGGTTGCTAACGTGCTCGTAGAACAGATTTCTATGCTGTGTTTAAGGAAGTTTCAAAGCTTCGTTTTTTTTTCAAAAACTTAAAATCAAATTCCAGTGTTTTTGTAGTTAATCGTCATGTATCGTTTGTCTTTTGTAAATCTGAACAAACCTGAGAGATGATTTTATGTACTGAAACGCAAGTAAATATTGTGCACCGTTGTTAGGACTCTATATCACAGCGCTTGTAACAGGCCCTTAACACTGATTATCCGATTATCTAAAATATGATATCTGTTTTACAAAGAATGCAGAAATTTATGAAGAAATAAAAAATATATATTGGTCACCACATGCGATTGACAGCTACACCATATTTCTAATTCAACATCATAAAACCGACGCACACTGTGTGATATGTTACAAAAAGGTGGAATCGTACAAAACAGCCCGTTTGAAGTCAACGTTAACAATTAATGAGGTCACAGTAAATGTGTCAAGTTTGTAATTTATCTGCTAAAACATAATACAATGTCCACAGAAGGGCCGGTGTTTGGTGGGTCTTTTGTTACTCTTTGGCACAGTTTTTTTTTTACTTTTTGATGGAACTTTGTATTAAGTATTCAGTATTTATTATAATATTGTTATTTGAGAAATTGTATTTTGCTTTTCTATATTTATTTGTTGTATGTTACTGAATTACATCCCTTTCATCACATCCCATGTTATGTCTAAATCATTGATCGTTTTTTGACAGACAACGGCTAGCAATGTCTGTAGACAGGATGCCGGTCTGTCCTGCATTGGCATCAGAAGGCTTCAGCTCGACCCCTATCAAGAGCAGCCAAAAGAAAGATTTGCGCAGACTGTCAGAGGATGGAGTGGTATCTGAGGATGAAGACACATTCTCTCTACTTTCCCCCATCTATCATGACAGTTATGAGAGTAGCGAAGAAGAGGAACTGAAGCTCAACCACGATGAGCCAACCTCACCCAGACTGAGTGACAACTCAAAACTCAACGTTTCTTCTGTGAGGTACCTGTGCAGCTATGACTAAGTCTGTTACATGTTTATACAAGAGATGTTCTAAAATTATCAATGTGCTTTGCATTCAGGTGTGAATTACCAAAAGCACCTTCAGAGCAGATGTACAGTGAAGCTGTGCAGCCTTTTGCCCTGCTTCCGCTGAGTCCATGGGAAGAGTGGCTAGTAAACAAAAGTAAAGAGCACAGAAACAATATGGAAAAAAAAGCAGAACAGGCAAGTTGGTTTTATTAGTAAAGTTTGATGTGGATATAACATCATGAACTGTTTCTCACCCCATGTTTTGATAATTGTCATCACACATTAAGTTCAAATTTTACCCCTTATGAAATAGGAACTCTTGCAGATTGAAAAGAAAAAGCAACAAGAAAGGGAGCGGAAACAAAAACAGATCATCATGGAAGAAAAGATCCAAGAATGGCTAAATATGAAAAGAGAAATGGTAAAAACGATCAGAGATTATGAGACAACTGTTCAATTACATGTTGGTTGTGTTTTTTGCTTACAAAATACTCTGATTATTTCTTCCAAAACTAGGAGAAGCGGGATCTGCAGGAGAAGCAGGAAAAAGAAGAGGAAAAACAGAAACAGTTGCGAAAACAGAAAGAGATCAAGCAGAAGTCCCAACAAAAATACAAAGACTGGCTGCAGAAGAAGAACCAAGAAAAGGCAGAAAGAGAAAAGAAAGAAAAGGTAGAGCAAATACTTGTTTTTCTTCCTTAAAAAAATAAATGTAACAGTAATGACAGACCAACAGGACTGTGATGATGGCATTTTAAAGGAGATAGTGGCCCTGAAGGAGGAGCAGGAGAAGGAGCGATGCAGATTGGCAGAGGAGAGTTTTAAAGAATGGCTGGAGAAAGCCAATGAAAAAAGCAAGTCAGTTCCCAAATCACCCTCCTGCTCAACAAGTAAGTGTACATTACTTTAAGCTCTTAAAATTGAACAGATATTGTTAGAATTTGTCACTTAAGCCTACAGTTAAGGAAAGTAATTTATAAACTAGGTCAATATTTTTAAAAATAAATTTTAAGGTGTTTGTGTACGGGGGGAAAAAGTTTAGAAACTGTTTTTGTTGAATGCTTATTATGTTTTATTTCCCTTCCCTGTAGTGTAACAAAATCAATAATGAATGATGCTGTACTAATGTGTGTTTGGATATGCTGGAAAACAAAAAAAAAAGTTTTTACAAAACAGTTAAAAATTGAATAAAGAACACAGTATTTAAATGGATTCTAATAGTAAAGCCTAAAATCAACTCTTTGGTTAGTTTCCTGGTTAATTAAAATCAAAGCTTTGATGCTTTGCTTGTTCCTTTGTCCTCCAGGTCCTTATGACAAATTCTATCCTTCGCCCAGCTTCTACAATCCCATTCCATGGAAACCAGTCTACGTCCCTCCCCAGGATCTATCTCCAAAGAATTTCCCTGGCAGTAAAGCTCAAAAACAAAGAAAAAAACTTTAACTGTCAACTGTCAACTGACTCATAACGTGCTCAACAGCACATGACTCACAGACAGAGCACTGTGGATATCTCTCTGTTTTTTTTACTGTCACATGCACTCACCTTAAATGTCCTGCTAGCTAGTACTGTGTATAGTGACACATTTGGGAGCATTTCCTGCATTAATTGAGTTTTAATTCTGGATGTTAGGATTTACAGATCTGGATGTACATACACTAAGTTCCTCTGACTTTATAAGATTGTCCAGCATATCTGATACCCTGGCTCATTTTTGAATGATGTAGATTGAATGAAATTCAAATAATAACTAAATATTTTACGAACATTTTTGTTTTTCCTATTTGTCTCCATTACTAATTGTTGAACAGAACCTCTGGCACATACCAAACACCACAAAGCAAGCTGCTTGTGGCCAGAGCCCAAGATAGACCCGTCTGGTCAAGAGCTTGTCACACTCACACATTGTTCTGTGTCCAGCTGTGCCTTGTTCTTTTGTGGGACGAGATGACGCAAGGAAATAAGTGAGGGGGTGGAGAGAGAAAAAAGTCTAAGGAATCAGATTCAAACTGGCACACTCGGTCTCTGTTAGCATCGCTGAGGTAGATGAATGAAGCCCAAGGTAGAGTGATGTTTATTACACTTCAGCCTTCTGTCGTTTTATATGTGTGTTTTTTTTAACTGCCTGTTTGACTTTGTTTTGTTTTCTGCTGTGGAATGTGTTGACAGTACTCAGTGAAGGGGCCAATAATGTGAAGGCTGATTATCTTGGGTGCTTTTAAACACACACAGTTAAGTCCTGGGCTTCAGGGGTTGTCATTATAGAACAAGACCTCAGGTGTTTACATCAGCGCTATTTAAACTGTAGGTGTGGCTTAAACTCTTTGTTTTGTTGTATTTGTTCACTGAGTAAAACTGCAACAGGACTTGAGCATGTCTTTGAAATAAGCCTGCAGTCCTGTAGTTGTGTATTTACAATCGGGTTTGCATCTGCAATATTCACCTCACATTGGTTGAATGAATTATGTCACATTTCCAGTTACTGTGCCTCCATCAGGTACGGTGAATTACTACGGGCTGAGAAGGAAATACATATACCAGGATGCAGCTGAGCAGATGGGCGGGCAGTTGGAGATCACGCCTATGGAGACAGGTAGGAGGCGGGTCTTAAAATTTCCCAGAATAAAAGTGTCAGATATAGAGGGCAGAACAGGTAAGAGTCTAAAGGGCAGTGCAGACAAGTCTAGTCTTCAGGAGTGTGTCCTACAGTGAGACGTAGACATGGAAACGAAAACAGGTCCCAAAGAGAGAAGAGTTTTTGGATGCTGAACTTCATCTGCAGTTCACGGAGTATTGAATTGAATAACTGTCTTTTTGGAGAATGCTGGATTTTGAATCATACAACTTTAATTGTTAGTCCTACTGAGAAACACAGGGACTTTCATCACAGCTGGTTAGTGTGGTTAATAAGGATGTGACGGCAGTGACTGTAAAAAAGACTCACTTGTTATTGACATACTAGGAAAGAACAGGTTCAGACATCAAGGTCTTGAATCCAGTGGTTCAGTGTCAGTGTGTGTGTGTTTGTGTGTTTCTTCCCATCACGATGCAGTCTGCTGGGCCGGAGATCGAAGACTCCTTTGACTTTCTTTTTAAAATCATCCTAATTGGAGACTCAGATGTTGGGAAGACCTGCGTGGTCCAGAGATTCAAGTCTGACATTTTCATTGAAAAGCAACAAAACACTATTGGTGTTGACTTCACAGTCCGGACCCTGGACATTGATGGCAAGAAAGTGAAGGTAGTTGTTTTTTATTTATTTATTTTGTGTGTGTAAATTTCATAATCATGAGTTCTTCAATAACCAAACAAAGTTACACCTAAGCCCATATGTTACCTAAGAAACAGTTTTTAAGATGTGTGTGTCATGTCTTAAAAATGACTAATACTTTTTTTTACTGCTTTTCCAGTAAGTATTTTTCCATCAAAGAAATGAGTAGAATCTGACTGCCACTTAATAAAAACACTGTCTTTGTCTGTTAGCTTTCTGGGTGTGTTTACTTGTTGCTAATTAATTCTAATTAATTCATGCTTATGTGTGTGTTTAAATTCCGATAAAAAAGAATGTTTGAGGAAACTGGTCATTAAAGTGCTTTATTTTACTACGTCTGTTACGTTTGGATTGTTAGCCTAACCCTAACCCTAACTTTTGCTGATTGGTTATGTTTTTCTGGACTTTCCCAGATGCAGGTTTGGGACACAGCAGGACAAGAACGTTTCCGCACCATAACTCAGAGCTACTACCGCAGTGCCCATGGTGCCATGGTCACTTATGACATCACACGTCGATCCACGTTTGAGTCTGTTCCCCACTGGATCAGGGAGGTGGAACAATATGGAGCTGCGAGTGTTGTACTCATACTCATAGGTAGGTAATGAAGAGTAAACCCAATAAGTTAGAGTGATTAATTGTCACTGCACATCACTGCACACAACAAAGTGTGACCTCTGCTTTTAATCCATCACCTTAGTGAGCAGGGGCCAGTTCAAGCTGAGCGCCTGGGGTGCATTGTGTAAGGATTGTGCCACGTCAGTGGTGCCAGGCTGGTGAACCTGTGACTTTCCAGACATAAGTCTGCTTCCTTAGCCAGCAATCCACCACTATCCCTGTTATACTATGCCTGGGACAGAACATAAGACTGTGTTAACAACAACTCTGCTGTTTACATTGTGGAAAAAATCTTGGCTATTACTGAAGCAGCGTTATGTTCAATGTTTTAAATAACCTCAAAGGTAACAATTAAGGCAGAATTGTGCTGGCCAGAGTGATACTACAGGTTTTCCCTTACAGTTTAGTATTTCTAAAAACTGACCTGATGACTCTTAATTTGTTTAGGAGTTCTTTTTTGTTGTTTTTACAATTACTGTATGCCCTGGGTTAGAAATCACCAGAGGTTCATCAGAGGTTGGTAGAGTCCTGTTATTAAATACACAAAAGCTAGACCTCATGTCAGCTTGTTATGTAGTTTGTAGATTTTTTTTAATTCTCAAACAAATATGTTGAGTTAGTTGTCAACTATTTGCGAGAGGATTATTTTTATTATCTGAAGATAATATCAGTTTGCAAAGAATGTAATTATTGAAATATTTCATGTTAAAAAAGTTATTGTATTTTAAAGACATTTCAAATTTAGTGTTTTTACAATTTCAGTTCTTAACTATATTTCTAGCAGTAAATATAAATATACATTATATTGGCAGTTTTTTTCTCAAATGTTTTCTTTTCCTGCAGGAAACAAGTCAGACCTGGTAGAGGACAGAAAAGTGTTGTTCGAGGAAGCCTGCACTTTGGCTGAAAACAACAGCGTCCTGGCTGCTTTGGAAACTTCAGCCAAGGAGGCTCAGAATGTGGAAGCTGCCTTCAACCTCATGGCCCGAGAGCTGCTGGCACGCAATGGCATGACCATCGTGGACGAGTCCCCTCAAGATCAATCACAGTTCATGTTGCGCAACAGTTCTCACCCAATCCACGGTTTTTCATCTGCTGATAAAAAGTGTGGGTGCTGAGCTAGTGTAAGTAAGACATCACAAGGAACACTGAAGTGGGTGTGTGTTTGAAGAGGGGCTGGGGAGGGGCGTCAGTTTCTCTATGAGGCAATAGACGGTATTTAAATAAAAGAAATTTAATTTTATGGCGTTTAAATTTTAGTATTTATGCAGCGTTAGACATCATAAGGAATTACCGATTCCTGCCACAGTAATCCAAAACTACACAATCTGATGACGATGATTCCAGTAATTAAACTAACTCAGGCAGCAGACAGTGTACATTATCAGAACTGGAAATACAAAATTTGGTAAGTTTTTACCTACAACTGCAGCTTCCTTACATTTATTATGTAAATAATAACAAAACAACAAATAAAACAGGCAAGAAGAAAATGTAACTATTATTTATATACAGTAGTTGAATATTTTGTCGTTCATACATTTCTGCACAATTCAAAAACAACAATTCAATTTTCATTGCTTTAAAGTGTATTGTAAATTTGACTTAAAAGTCAAAAGTTGAACTTGACAGCATTAGTGGTTTCCTGCCTGCCAAAGCTTAAAAACAAACTGAAGCCGAAACACGTGATGGTAATACAAACAGCAGAACCACAAAAAAACCCTTTCAGGGACATACAGTATATTTTTTTTTAAGACAGGATGGTCTGGTTAGACTAGACTATTGTGAAAATGTTCTCATTTATCTGGGCAAAAGTGCTGCTGTCAGCAGAATTGTGATTCTGGTGAGAATTTCTACATTAGTCCTTATGTGACATGATGGTGAACTTAGCACCACGCCATGAAAAGCTTAGTTAAAATAAATGTACCATAGGTTTTTGTCAATCATTATTCAACATGTCACAGCTGTTAGAATTCATGTTTGCATAAAAACATCAAATAAACAGCAGCATCACTGTCTGAAAGACACTGACATGCATGACCATTTTTTCTGCTGCTACTCTCCAGTAGATGTTAATGAAACAGCCATCTTTTTACCATTTTTTTTTTTGCAACGTATTCTATGGCACTTAAAAAAACCTAAAAAAACTAGCCTTAGTAGCAGAGGTATCTGCATTGTTACCCAGAGTGCGTTACTCCAATGGCCAACCTTCCTGTTGGAACACCATCTCCACAGCCTCCTTTACATCTTGCACCACAAAGGACGGCTGTGTGAGGCTTGGGTCAAAATGGAAGTCGCGGTGGCCGTGGAAGATCTGCTGCTCGGTGACGGTCTGTGTCGTGTCTGACAGCAGCTCCTCCTGGTCTCTGCTGTACACTCCTGTGCACACCAGGATGGAGTGGCACTTCTCTGGGAGTTCTTCCTCTGACCCAAACACAGCAGAGGCTCCACCCGGCTCTGCTGAGAGCCGTTCACTGTTATCGGCTTCTGTCAAGGAGTGAGTTCTGACTACACCACCTCTGCCACTCTTAGCCTTTTTTCCCTTGGCACCGTGAGAAGCCTGGAGGTAGTGGTTGTAGAGGTTGGCGCCATAAATGTCAGCCATTGGATTATCACTACAGACAGATAAACACGGCAACAACATAAGAGATTTCAGTTAAAGCCAAAAACGTTATGTTTAAAATTGTAAGCGAATTTGCCTCTCACCCAATAGCATACAGCCTCTTCACAGGTGTGGTCCAGCCCAGTTTTTCAGCTTGCTGCCTGATCAGCAGTTCAGCGTAGTTGTATGTCACCACACTGGGTTTACCAATCAGAGCCTCGTACTTGAGCTCATGGCCAGTTATCTTCTTGTATAAGCTTTCCAAGCACACCACGAACATACCATGACCAAACCTGGGAGTACATGTACAGATTGTTGAAAAAAAAAAATCATGGTGAAGACAAGATTTTCCCTTATCAGTTGTGTTTTATTTTGTTTGTATCTACTTTGAATACATTTATTTGGTCGCATGGTTTTGATTTGATTTAGTTCTTGTGATTTTTGTAGTGCCTTGGGGACTCTTGAAAGTTACTGAAAAATGAAAAATACAATTTAAATGAATAATTATATAATATTCCTACAAAAATGACTTTAATGTCAATATTATTTTTGAATGCTTGGTGTTCAAATAATCAAAAAAGTCTTTAGGTCCAGGTACGTTGACTAAAGTTGGCCAAGTTGTGTGAAATGCAAAAACACAATATTTTAAATTTATACCACCCTGTCATCACTCAAGTTCGTTCTTCAGAGTATTTTCTACGTGAATAACTGACATCTCTCCTCATGAGTTAAGAAATTTTATATAATCTTAACAGGGATTTATTCACAGCTGAAATCCCAAGAATGAACCATTTCAATCTTAAACACGGTTCCTGGTATTTAGAGGTCATCTGGTGTACCTGGGATTCTTAGCCTCAGCCATCCACAGCAGGTCCATGTTACAGGCTAAGACTGGGATGTGAGGGTACTGTGCTGAACTCCAGGTGCTGCCTGGATTCCCATTTGTTAAAAGGACATCGGTGATAAGCTGGAGGTTGGTCTCCCATCTAATTGGCTCACCAAATAAGATGACAGCTGTAAGTATAGCCATTATTAATTAAAATGTAAACTATGGTTAAATTGTTAAGCCCAGAGGTCCACAACCCATTTTGTGCCACAGGTTTCATATCAGACAACAGTGTCACTGATTGACCTTTGAGGTGTTTGCAGTAAACACAGTAGTAATAATAATTTAATCAGTGTTACATATGATGCAGTGTGGGCCTGGACAGTGACCAGAACTTAAAGTACTCTCAGTAACGACTGTTAAATGCAGCATTTCAAGTCCAAGGATAATATTCTCCCAGTGTTACAAATGCTAAGAAAATGTGTTTGTTTTTAACCATTTCTGTTTATGTTTTGTAAAGTATCACATGACTAAGACTAAATAAATTCTATTCTGTGCAGCGTAGTACTAAATGACCCACAGACCAATACTGGTCCAAGGCGCAGTCGTTGGGGACCTCTGGTTTATTATTATTACTTGTGATAGTGCCAGTGAACATTTACCATCTATAGGTGGTAAGGCTTTGGTTGGTGGAATCTGGAAGACAGCAAATAACAATTACATACTTATGTTTGGCTGAACAGAAACTTTAAAAATAAAACTTACACTTCCTTTGGGTCTTCTGTTGTGATCCACGACGTCCAGTACAGGATATGCTTCTCTGAGCTTATCTATTGTCACCACATTCTGGAAACCCAGACTGAATGTTGGAGAGTTAAAGTCAACACTGGAGGAGCTACAATGTGTACAAAGGGATGGCTAACATTGACCTGCTAATGTTAATATTTTTATGTGACTACAATTATTCAATACTTGCTTTACAATAATTGCTACTGTTTGGTATTTGTGGCTGTCTCCTCCATAGTGGGCTCTGTGGTGTCTTGATACTTGTGCTTTGTCTTGAAGTAACAAAAATATTCATTTTTATAATATTCCTGTTCCATTTAGCATCTCTGTCTTAGCACCTATATTCCAAACAAATTCTGGTCATATATCCCTAGGAACAGTGAAGAATTTCTTTCAACTATTCCAAGCGTCCACCACCATCCCAGTCTCATGCCCTTTTACAGGAAATATGGAAAAATAAAACTAATAACTAAATAGTAAAACAAAATGTCTAGTGTCAAAACATTGGTTCCTTTAAACTTATAAAAGTTGAAATGAGAGGTAAAGCCTAACTATGTTAGTCAGGAGGCAAAGGTCAAAGAAGAACAAACACTGATAACAATGTTAAACATATACAAAAACCACAGAGAGTGAATTCCACATGTTAAAGGCCAACAGCCAGAGTTTGCCGTTTAAGACAGGATACTTGTGAGCGACCTCCTCCACAGGACCTTGACCTGAAACCAGCACACACATTTTGTGGAACTGGGTGAACATACGCAAAGGACTGTGGGATAGCACCACCTGGTCTGGAGAAACCTGAGATAAACAGAGGTCAGGAAATTATCCTACACTCAGGAAAAAAATGTCTGAAGTGGTGTTCAGGTTACCTCCACTTCAAGGAGATGCGAGAGATGTTCAGCTTTCGTCTGCCTCATACAGTTTCCTGCGTTGGTGACAAACACCACAGGAACTTTGTATTTCCCACTGCTGTCCACCAGATTCCTAAAGCACTGCTTGGCAGCAGGGATTGGTGTTCTCCCCCGCACCAGAACCCCATCAATGTCAAACAGGAGCCCAAAGGAGCTGGAGATCTGAGAATGGACCTGCATCATAAGGAAGTGAAATGAACCGTGAAAAAAATGTGGAAGGATTATCTTAGCTAGAAAAATACAACCCTATTATATATATAGATAGATAGATAGATAGATACTGTAGAAAAGCTTCTTACTGTACTGAGAACTAGGTTTTTTGGTATGGTCACATTTACACATCATGGCAGATTATTTAATGTTATTTTTCTTATATAATTAGAAATATATTTCAAACATTGGATCTGTGTGGCATTCTCTTGACTGACAACTTCCCACATGATGCTTCGTAAACTTGTCGCAGGCCAAGTTTTTGTCTATGAGATGCAATATATTGTGTGATGTATGTGTTATATGCAACGACAGCTAGCACAGTTAAATCTTGGGGTTTGACGTGGCCCAGTTTATTGCATCAACTTATTTTTATTTATACAGCCCCTCATTATTTAAGTTTTCTAGAATAGATCTCAAAGTTAAATATATTGGTGTCATTCATTTATGCTGCAAACACAAAGCATGTAGGTTTGATGGCATCACCGACTCACATGGCTTTTACTTCCTGAGATGTAACTGTCAAAATGTTTTGCAGCTCCTTCACATCTTGACCTCAGCAGGGGCCATCCTGTTCTCAAACTCATGACTCTTTGCATTTTCCTAGGAATCGCTCGGAGATGAGAAACCGGTGAAAAGCGACAATACAGCACCGCTGCGGCCTCGGTGTTTGCGTTGACGTCAACTGGAAAGAAAGCTCATGATATCTTGTCATAAAGGTCAGTACCACAGTCCATACTCCGTTGAACAACCGACACTGAACAACACCGACACTGCAGCGCCGAACAACACCACGAACGCATGCGCAAAACACGACGACGTATTCATAATCGGATATGACGTTTGTAATCGTCTCTTAATATTCCCTTTCCTTTAACCTTTAATGTTTTATTTCTTCATTAAATTATAAATTGGTATGACATATTCTTATTGTTGTTTCCAATAATTATATCCAATATAGGAATCCTATATATTAATGCTTAGTTCGATTTTTACGTTCAAGACAATAGACAATTATTTTATATTTGAGAAAAAAAACAAGATGCTATTATTTCCACTATATCCAGAAGGGTGAGGATACTTACAGTAAATACAAGTACAATAATTTCGCCGCCAGATATCGTTAATTATGAGTCTGTAGACTATACCGGGCACTGTAAACGTAAAATAAATTAAAATTGTGTAAGCATGCGTGGTTATTTCACCGATAAGACATAACGAACGAATACAATTACATTTGTCCATGAAGATTCTCAGTCATCCAGGTCAAGTTAAAAAAGTTCTGTTAGGTAATGTCCAGTGCATTTTCTAAAAGAAGACGTTTCACCTCTAATCCAAGAGGCTTCTTCAGTTCTAACTGGTGGTGGGGAGTACAGCAAATACATTTTTAAATTTTTAAATTGCATTTTTAAATCGTATTTAAAAAAGCTTATAGAGGGATAATTTTAAGGAAGTCCAAGGATAACACAACATTGTTTTGTTTTTGTCACTAAAATGAAAAATCTTTATTGACCTAAAATACAAAATAGAAAAAGAATCGGTTCTAGTCATTAAAAATAACAATTAAAATATTACGAATACACACAAAGTACTCTTTATTCTTCAACAACGTCTTAACTCATTTTCAAGCCCATAGATTTTAGCCTTCAGTGCCATCAGCTCATTCTGAACTTTTTTTGTCCTGGTGTTGCTCTGATGTACTTCATGCAAAACAGCTAAGTCTTGGTTGGGTCCAACATTTAGGGTTACCTGAAACAAAAATCATATCTTAGTATGACTACCAAGTATTACAAAGTAACAAATTTAATATTGGAAAAACAAAATAACAACTTAGAATTGCTGAGAAAATACAAAAGGTGCTTACCTTGAGAAGCTGTTTCTCAACGTCTTTTAATTTCTGTCTGAGGTTCTTCAGGTCAGTCTTAAAGCCCTCCACCTCCATGACCCTTCTCTTCTCCAGAGCCTCATATCGCTGAGTCATTAGCTGAAGGCGTTTGGCCATTTTGTCTGAACGATCCTGCACAGATAAGCATGGATTGATTTGAAAATATAAAAAAGAAAAGTTAATTTGTTAATAAAAGTGACATTCAAATGTTGAAGACAGGCGTACAACCATTGTACCTTAAATAGTTCCCTGCCCACGTCGCCCTCCTCTCGGATTTGGGCGAGTTCTGTCTCTAGAGTAACACACTGTTTCCTGTACATCTCTGCAAGATGGTGCGCTTGCTTGAGGTCCTCCTGCATTGTCTGATAAAAAAACAACATAAAAAGCTAAGTTTAATGACAAATGTTAATAATAGTTATTTATCTAAGATCTAATAACTTATATTGTACTATCATACACAGACAGTAAAAGTACCTTTAACTCCTCCTTGTGCATTTGTTGTATCACTGGCTGAGGGCGCTGGAGGAGCATGGCTGTGCTGCTGCTGGTGTGCCATGTTCTGCCAGGCTCAGGCCCAGCAGAACCTGATTTTCTCACACGGTTGTGGCAAGAGTCCAGGTTTCTGAGCAGTCGATCCTTTTCCACCATCCAGCTTTTCTCATTAGCCCGCGCTTCAAACTTCAGCTGTAAGAAATCCTTTGTGCTTTCATACAAAAGGTTTTGTGTTTTTTGAAGCCTAAAGTGGAAAATGAGAGAGAATAAAATAGCTAATGTGGTTACTTTGAACATCTTCTTTAGGGTACAGATATTGGACATATGTCAATATTAGCCATCTAAAGCAGACAAAGCAGAAACCTACTTATCGGTCAGTGCTGTGATTCTGTCCTGGTCTCTTTGTTGTTGTGCATGAGCCTCCTCTGTCTTAATCCGTCTATCCTCCTGCAGAGATTCTATCTGTTCTTTAGCCAAACGTGTCTGTTCTTCTATCTGAGTCTGCAGTGCCTCCACCTGCAACGCAATATTAAGACACAAAACCTACTAAAAATCTATTTTGACTTTTTATTTATTTACAACATGATGACATGTTTGTTTTCATACAAATCTGTTGTAGTTCCTTGTCATAGTGCAGTGATTTCCAACCACTGTGCCGTGGCACACTAGTGTGCCGTGAGAGATCATTAGGTGTGCCACGGCTCAAAAAAAAGTTGGGAAACACTGTCATAGTGGGCTCATACCTGAAGCGAAAGAGTCTGGTTTTCATTCTTGTATTGCTCCAAAATATCTTGATTTACTCCATTTGCTGATTTTGTTTTCCTGCCACTTTCTGCATTCATAAAAAGATTTTTATGAAATTATTTTACTTTTATTACTCATTACTGTATAATACACATAAAAGCTTTAATTATAGAGTTACACACAGAATAAATAATATCAATAACATATTGTGCAAAAGGCATTCAGAAGACAAATGGTTTTCAAACCTTTTTTGTTCACAGTTTTAAATTTGGCTGGCCTGAGACTGAGACTTTCCTCCAATCTAGTTTCAGCATTCTTCTGAGTGATAGCAACCTGTAACATTATTATATGTGTGCCATCAAAATAGATTTACATCTAGTGTTTACAGATTACAGCTGATAAAATTTATAATGAAACAAAATTTGTTTTTGATGTTCAACCCGGTGACATATTACACCTGTGCTTGGATAATAAAAAAAAGTGTATACCTTGTGGGGCGGTTCTCTATGAAAATATGTGATCTCTCCTGCATCAGGACCCACTAGTGAAAGAAGATGCTGGATCTTTTTCCTGTCATCTAGTTCTCTGTAAAACAAAAGTTTAATTCTCAGCTTAAGCTGCAAATGTATCAAAGTATTCTCATGGTGATAAGTAATAAGATTAGATACAACCAGTGAATACCCACAATCAGTTAAGGACATTTAAACAAACAAGCTTTAAGCCTTAAAATAATCACAGGAAATATTGCAGTTCAATAATAGTAACTGTGGCTGTTTGTCCAACATCTCTGTAAACAGGTACAATCAACACTGATCAGTCATAAAAGTGTTAACAAATACTTATCTTACCTGATCTTAAGTCTGTCATTTTCTGCATAAAGTCGCAGAGACTGTTCTCTCTCTTGAAAAAGATACACCTGCATGTCACTAAGAGCATTTTGCAATTCGGAAATCTCTCCCTCCCGCTGTCGCATTTCCATCTGCAACTTGTGCTGGCAAATTGACAGAGACAGACGGATAAAAAACAAAACATAAAAAATATCTGACATGATCACTAACATAGAAATTCTTAGCTTTTAGCTGTGCCTCACTTGATCCTCTGTAATGCCTTTATATTTTTCCAGCATCTGCAGCAGCTCCTCATGTTCCTCATCAAACTGGGCAATCTTCTGTCTGTAAAACTCTAGCAACTCCCTGGATGGGCGAAGGTATGCGAGGCGTTCATGGACAGGAGGAAGTGGGTAGTCAGCTTCCCGACCAGGGGTTTGAATGTTCACTCTATGCAAATAATAACAAGGATGTTAAAACATATCAAAACTCCTAGAACAAGGAGCTAAACTGTGCTAAACTTAACTTCAGGACAAGATTATTTTCACCAGAAGTCAGTGAAACTAGCATTTAACATAAAAGTATTTTCTCTAGCATTTTAACTAAACAATCTTACCTGCGTGGTGTTGTTGCGTCTTTTGTTGGAGATCCCATCCTTCAACAAACACTGTAAAAAAAAAAAGCATTTGTTCTTTTAGTTTTGTACTCAAAACATGAGATGGGTTAATGGAATCATTACTAATTATTTCTAATTAATTCTACTGTGTTATGTTTGACTTTGTTTATTTTATATTTCATTTCATTGGTCAGAAATAACATATATATATTTAATATCTGAAATTATGGGATGTTTTCTTAACCCCGATATGAGAAAGTATTTTATGCAAAAACCTTTATGTTAGTACACCATAGTTTGAATAATTACAGATTAAAGGCCAAAGTGATTTTTGGTCACATCAATTACAATCACTACAGCATCCTTAGTATCAACATCATCGGGGGCCTTGGTAATGGGTTTAAAGCAGAGGATCAATTTCGTTGTATCCCCAGGTTACAATGACAATAAAGACTATAATTTAATTTAATTATCCATTTTGGACATTTTAGCAACAATTTGTTCTTGATTAAGTTGATTAGCCTGTTATCCTAAAAAAAAAATCCATAATAAATTACATTGGAAGCATCTCCAATCAATAACTGCATTATTTAAAATTGAAATATATTACGTTTTAATACTGAACTAAGTGAACACAACTGTAATCCCGAAAATTTAAATAATACAGTATATCTAAAAATAATGTCTCTCTGAATATCTCTCTAAAGAAAATATTGAACACGCTGCGTCCAATCAATGGTCGGGTTATAGTAAGGGAGACATCACATAGTTTGTTTACAATATATAGGATATTTGATCATATGGTGGTCAAACTGAAAGGGCTGAATACTTTGGGCGCCAGGGGGAGCGGGACGATCGGAAAGCACATAGCAGTATACTCTTGAATTTACACGTTGGCAATGTTGACTATAAATTAGTCATTAGTAAGGACGAAAGCATTTCCTATTGTCTTAAATAATAATCTTAAACAAACCACCGACTCAAAAAGTTCTCCTACTAACTATGCACGAGTCTATCTACCTTTAAACCCATTATATGCAGCAATAAATACGCGCAATGTTTTTTTTAACGTTTCATAAATTAGTTATATAACATATCACATTTATACTATAAATATGTAAAATACAGTTTAATTCATACCTGCAGTCGGTTAATAATCTCACAGTTGTTGTGTAGAGTTCGTTGCTTCCAATATTTTGAAATCCGGAAGTTCACACCCCTTTTTCTTCTTCGTGAAACACATGGAACATTGTGCTATTGCGCCAGCTATTGACAGCTGGCCGTAACGAATAATCGATATGTAGGTTGATATAATAATATATAATTAATTTAAATCGTTTTCATTCTTTTTTTAACAAATTTTGTTATGTTGTGTATAAACATGGGCTTTGATAACGCCAAGAGAGGCGGAAGTACTTTCAAAATGAATGTCTACAAATAAATCGTACGGAGAACACTACATGTCCAAAAAACTACGTTCCTATAGTAATGTATAATCTGAGGGTGCTGGGGTGGTTTATTTTAATGGCAAAATACCAACCGCGAAAGTAGAAAGCATATTTAGTATGAAATTTCAAACAGGAAGCGTTTCTTTGTCTCTTCCTAGCTTGACACAGACCCTGGTACACTGTTAAACTCATTCACTCTGAGAGAGTCCACGGTTTGTGACCCTTTCATTCTAGTCTGTCAACAATGGAGCGGAAGGTTGCTCGGGAATTTAGACACAAGGTAAACCGACAACATTTTGATTTATTTTGTGACAACAATGTTTTTAAAGCATCGTGTGTGTTTACAGGTGTATGTCTACCTGGCTCTGTCTCAGGTGTCGGCTATACTAGCGAGATGTTTCGCGTCAGAAACGTACAGGCCTTAACATTAGAGACGTTATATATCTTGAAACAAAACGTTTTCAGATGTTTAACTTTAGTCATGTGAATTTTTGTTAAAGCATTTTAATTCAATTATGTAGTATTCTGCTAGTGAAGAGAAACTGCGTTTGATAAGAGTCATAAACCTACAGTATGAGTCATTCAGTACTTTGGTACTACGGTACTTAAATTATTACATTACACACTGTTGCTGCTACCATTAGTACTATATACTGTTATTTAATCTTACTATTATAATTTCCACATACTGTTATTATTACTTTATATTATGAATAAATATATAGATATATGTACTGATGTTAACAGCAGCATAAACCTCTTACCAGCAGTATTATTACCATAATCTGTCTGCTGCACCCTACCTACCTTCTTATCTTGTGGTTCTTTTAAGGGTCCTTCTACCTATCTGTATTTTTATTTCTATTTTCTATCTACCTGAGTGTTTTGTGCTGTTACATTTTTATTGAATTTAAATATACCAGACTTTTATTACAACCTAATTTCTAAATAAAAAATAAAGTAATCTATCTATTTGTCCTAAAAGCAAAAGAAAATCTAGGGTTTAAACAATTAGCTTATATTAGACCAATTAATTTTTTTTCTTTAACTAGATAAAACAGCACTTAGGTCTTACCAAACACGGATGTAGTTATACGGAGTTAAAAGTAAAAGAGGCTGTATCGCTTCATTTCAAATATTTCTGATTTGACTGAGCATTTAGAACCACAATGAGAAGTAGAATTTTTCTTCTGGAATTTTAAAAAAATAATAAAAGTGGGCTTTATTATTCTTACATCACTGATGTTACCCTAGTGGGAAAAACTGACAACCCAATGTTAGCTCAGACTCAGTTCTTTGATTCATGTCATGTTTGTTGCAGCAGCGTGAGGAAACGTGATCTATTTAGGGTGTTTTCAGCCCCTAAGGTAGGGTTCACCAAACAGCCCACACAGACCATCTGTCTGGCTCACAGGATGCAGCATCACATCTTGTGGACTTTTCTCAAAGACCACTGTGGCATTAGAAATGCAAATTGTGCCAGCTACAAGCAGTGGCGTGGAAAAATTGAGAATATTTATGAGTTTAATTATAGGCAGAGGAAAATAGATATAATTTATTTAAATCTATTTGTTTGTCATGGTCAGTAAATCTTGATTTTAGGATCATGTAATTGGAATGGTTGCATATAACCTGCTTTATTTTCCATTTGTTTTTTTCAATAAATCATACCAAAATAATGGAAAGACAACACAGCTGTGCTTCAAACTGCAAAGATCAAATGTTTTCCCAATGAAGTCTGGTGCTAAAATGTTGTAAATGTGTTTGTCTTTACCATTTTGGATCTTGTCGGTGCCAAATACATGTTTGGACGTATTTGTCCTAAAATAAGATTTAAGTGACTACTTTATGAAAAGCATCAATAGAGTATTACAGAAGTAGAACATAACAAGAGGCAAAGAATCTTGACTACCAGTTTTACTTTCTCACTTTAACATTTTCTATATTCTGAACACTTCAAGTCACCTTTTAAAGTCATCTTCTGGGTTTCTAAAGTTATACATCTTTCTCTCATATTTTAATCTCTTGCAATCTTTCTTGCAATTTATTTGCAAACGTTTTATGTCCATATCTACATCTATCTATATCTATATTTTATATGTATACATATATATTTAAAATTGTCTTCTCTGAATGTCTATACAAAAGTCTGACTTAATTGTCAGATGGTATATTATTTATGATAGTACAAATAGTGCAGTTCTTTTTAAGCCCTGTATTTAAAGGCGTCCTTATTCCCTTCTGGTTATTGGTGCTAAAGTCCGTCCTTATTTTAGGCTCTAATGTTAGCAGTGCTAGCTAAGCTAACAGTCTTTCTACACTTTATGGCCATCATAAACACTGTTCCACACACACCCAGTGTGACCTCAGAGCATGAAAGGTCTATTAGGTGTGGTTTTGTGTTTTATAGTTGTTTAGATTTTATAAAAGTTTCTCCAATGTTTATTTAATGGATGAAATTCAGCTTTGTCTAAGATTTTCTTCTCTACATGGTCTTATAGCTTAAAAGATTGTGTGTTGGTGTGTATGCGTGAGAGTGCTGGTGTGTTTATGCTTGTGTGAATGTTGGGTGTGAATGTTGACCTCTGTTTGTGTCTAATGTAAGAGGACACTGCTGACCTTACACAGCAGCTTCTCCCCCCGTTGTTCTGCCATCGTTCTATTATTCCATGTTGCCTGTGGTTTCCGAGTTAGGGAAGGGCAGGCTATTACACCTGCCTCACTTTGAGGAACCTTGTCATTCAATAGTGAAGCCTTCACTAAACTTTTAAAGTCGGTCAGCTGATTTAGTAGAAGGAAAGGAAATGTGTTACATCACCAATTGGCCGAAACGTTTCCTTAAAACTCTGCTGCTGTATCTGAGCCGCCACCAGGTTTGTACGACTTCTACAAATTGTTTACCCCCCGATGTGATGGCAGGACCACAGGGCTGAGGTACTGAGTGCTGAGGTGTTCTTTTTGTCAACAACTGCTGTCTGCTGTTGCAGGTGGAACTACTGATTGAAAATGAAGCAGAGAAGGACTACCTCTATGACGTCCTCCGCATGTATCACCAGTGAGTACAATCAACCAATAACTCTTCAATGTAGTTAACAGAATACATTTTAGTGTTGGTAATAGTAAGAATAAATGTTGAATTATCACTTGGACACAGCAGTGTAAAAGAGGGTGAAAATCTTCTTGCACTGTCTTTTTCATTTAATGTGATACAGTACACAGTTTCTTAACTTGTGCTGACTTCTTGTTAGCTCTTGGTGTTCAAATGTACAGAACTTCTGTAACACCTGCAGTTTAAAACTCTCTTGTTCATCCTAGTTTCCTATTTTCTCAAGCTGGTGAGGGCTTCATGTCTAGGTTTCAGTTATTCTTTGTACCCAGGCAGAGGCCCGTGGCCCTATAGGTTATGACTGTGATCAGTTTCCACTCTGCTCTGACAAGCATGGCCAGTTCTCCACAAAAGATCTTTTTATGTTCATCCTTCAAACCCAGCTGAATTTCAGCCCTTAATAATTTAACAAGGAAGCCAGGTGGACTTGTTTATACTGTAGCTTTGACTGTGCTGCTTTAATAGCCATTCTAATTTCTTTAGCATATTAAATTCTGTAATCCTTAAATTTTAAGACTCGAAAAAAATAAAATAAATTTATATAATCAAAAGCTGCTATAAGGAGTATTTTAAGGGTCCCCATGCTTCTAAACTACTCTGCACTTAATTTTTATCACATCAGGACGATAGGAAAATTGTCCTATAACATAAAGTATGTAAGACTGAAATAACGACAGTTTAGTTATTTACATATCAGGGGAAACAGATTGATGCTTTTAGTTTGAATGTAGAATACTCACAACATTTTGACAAAAGTACAAAAATACATTGTATTTATTTGCATGTTCTGTGGAAGTATATCTATGTACCTGTGTATATTTTTGTTTTGGATCTATTCCAATATTTGTATTCTTTATCAGGAGTATACTGAAAACACATACCTATAGTTTTTTCAGTCGACTGCTTGATGTAAATCTAATCGTGTAATTTTCTCAGGTCGATGGATTTACCCGTGCTGGTCGGAGACCTGAAGCTGGTCATCAATGATCCAAAACGCCTGCCACTGTTTGATGCTATTCGTCCTCTGATCCCACTCAAACACCAGGTGGAATATGACCTACTTACCCCCAAGCGGTCACGGTGAGTAAATATCTTTATAAAATGAATATAAATATCAACTCTCTTCATTTTAATTTCACCCATTTCTCTTTGTCAATACAGGAAGCTCAAAGAGGTGCGCTTGGATCGTACAAATCATGAAGGACTAGGCCTGAGTGTAAGAGGAGGGTTAGAGTTTGGCTGCGGTCTGTACATATCCCAGATTGTTAAAGACGGTCAGGCTGCGAACGTGGGCCTCCAGGTAACGTGTTAAAGCGCACCCCCCACCCCCAATTTGGTGCCACTGCTATACCTTTGTCTGAATTCCCAGATTCAGACAAATTGAAATGAATGAAAAATGAACTATATGACGTGACCCTTTGACCTGACCCTTGTTTTACAGGTTGGTGATGAGATTGTTCGAATTAATGGCTACTCCATTTCCTCTTGCATCCACGAGGAGGTGATCAGTCTCATTAAGACAAGGAAGATAGTGTCACTCAAAGTCAGACGTGAGTCACACAAACATATGTACTATCATTTATGTCGGTGTGATTGATTTTCCTCAACTTTATTTATCATTATTCTTTTTCTGTTTGGCCGCATGTCGTCAGATGTTGGGATGATTCCAGTGAAAAGGTAACTTGTTATATTACTGTTTTTTTTATGTCTGATCTTTTACACTCTAATTTGACGTCCTCCTCTCTGCAGTTCTTCAGATGAACCCCTCAAATGGCACTTTGTTGACCAGTATGTGTCTGAGTCAGGGGTAAGACACAGTTTTTATTTCTTCATGCTCTTTGTTGATGGAAGGCTTTTTATATTACCAATGGCTAATGCTTGTATTTTATGTATAATTTATTTCAGGAGAAAAAGACCAGCATTGCAGGCCTAGCATCTATTGGGGGAAAGGAAATCAAAGAAAAGAAAGTGTTCCTCAGCCTTGTTGGTGCAAAAGGAATGGGCATTAGCATCTCCAGTGGCCCCACACAGAAACCTGGCATTTACATCAGTAACGTCAAACCAGGGTCTCTCTCTGCCGAAGTTGGACTCGAGGTCAATGTTAAAAAAAACACTAATAAGATGACTTCCATTCTCCTCCTTGCTGTGGTTTATATCTATTATCAATATGTAGGTTGGAGATCAGATTGTGGAGGTGAATGGGGTAGACTTCACCATTTTGGATCACGCAGAGGTGAATTGTGTGATTTGTTTTTTTAAATGTATTTTAAATGCAACATTCATCGCATGTATTGATTTGTGCTTTTTTCCCAGTTTAACTAAGGCTAAGCTAATGCCAAATCAATGTTCAGCCAAGAGCTCAGACAACTCAGTTTTTCTTTGTAATAAATGGTGGTTGTGTAAAGTAAGGGTAATTTTACTTTCTTAAATACAACCCATGCACAGTGATAATATAGAAGGTAAGAGTAAACTGTCATTTCTAAATATTACTGATACATCGCTATTTGTGATTGATTCAAGTGACATAATTATTAATGAGAAAATGTGAATTATGTAATAGTAAAACCCAAACCCCACCAAAATATGTGATAACTATGTATATTTTTTAACAGAGTTGGTGGATTTTAGTCATTACTGTAGATCTGAACAGTGGCTTGTTGAAGGTTAAGACCGTTGCTTTCATCTTTATTAGTGAATCTGTTCTTTTTCCAGGCTGTGCGTGTCCTTAAGAGCAGCAGGAGTCTGACTATTACAGTTTTGACGGGAGCTGTAAGTACACTAATAAATTATTCCAAAATAAAGACTCAAATGTAACCCACATTGTCTGTAGCAGCACTATACACACTGTTGTTTACATTAATTGCAGCACTTTGTTTTTCAAGCAGCAGCACTAGAAAACATGGCTGGAATGATGATTACAAACACTTAATAATTACACCTGCCCACTTCATTGTTGTTTTGTGTGTGCCGTCACTAGTAATTGTTTAAAATACACCCCACAGGACTACAAGTGGCAATCACCGTGTGTAATACAATGTGCAGCCTTTATTGACCCCTGATGATACAGTAGCTTTTCCTCTTATCCTTTGCAGTGGAAAAGGAAACTCAGTTTGCAAAACCTGTTTTTATCTAAATGTGAAATTACATAAAATCATTTACCAGTCATTTCACTGAATGTGAGAAATGATGGGTCAAAACAAACATGTGATCAGACAGACAGTTCCAGATGCAGATAAACCTTATTGTACCATTTGTAATACCTTACATATGATGATGTTTTATGTACAGACTAAGATTATGCCAAACATAAAATACCACAGATACAAATATATGCATAGATATTCCATGTAGTTTGGTTTGTAACCACTGCACAGATAAATGGGGTTTTTATCAGACATCCCATTACCTTCTTGAGCCTCAGTCTGATGGTCTTCAGGAATAATATTTGTCATCATTCAAGGCGCTGGGCAAAGTGCACAGCCAGGAGAATATTGATGTTCACTGTGTTTTGCTAAAGCCATGATTTATTTTCCCTTCATGCATAGTTTACTTTGCATATTCCGTTTGTTCACTGAAACTGAATGCTGGGCTTTGAAACGTGCACAGGTTTATACTTTTTTTTAGCCATTTTTTAGATACATCTCTAAGAAAATACTAATACCAAAAAGTAGCACAATGTTTCAATCTTATATGCATTTCTGAAAAGTACAAGCACAAAACTTAAACCTAGAATTGAATTGCCGTCATATTAAATTAAACCTAATTTGAAAGTATGTTTTGAATTTATTTTAAATTCATTTATTTAAAAAAAATATTTTTTAATATAAATAAAATCTATTGTACAATTGTTATGGTAAAAGTTGATCAGATGCTGAACACCAGAGGTTCTGACATGACAAAACACTAATTCTGCTGTGACTTCAGTGTAAGAGACTGATTTGGACGTTCCCTCAGGTCTCTAGAGCCTGGTTTGCTTGGGTTTGGCTCTGCCTCTTTATTTCTTTTCTTGATTACTTGACCCTGACTTTGGTCCCTCTCTTAGGGCAGTGAGCTCTTCATGACAGATGAGGAGCGTTTACAACTGGAGGCTCGCAGGGAGTTGGAGCGACAGGAGCTGATGCACCAGAAAAGGGCGGCACTAGAGACCAACAAAATCATCAAAGAGCAGCAGGAGAAGGAGAGGCAGTGAGTGAACAACAGATGACATTTGTTAGAGTACAGTACATGCAGCAATGTTTGAGGGGAGGAATATTATTGGTAAACAAAGACAAAGAAAGATACAGTCATGTTAAAGTTGATGTTCTTTGAACTACAATCTTTGGTAATAAATAATATAATATATGTATTTACCATTTTTTAAATTAATCAACAATCAGTCAATCAGATGCCTTGTAATGACTATGGGGATTTCCACGGCTTTGAACAAGATTAGGTGTTAGAGCGAATGCTGGACAGACTTATGATCAAAGCTAATCGGTAAGCACTGTGAAACATCTAAGGTTGTCACAGAAGGGATGTGTATTGGCGATCCGATACGTATCATGATACAAGGCAATGATATGATATATTGTGAAATACTTTAGACATGAAGACCAGCAACTCCTTTAATGGTAATTATTCCTCATAAAACATTCTGTGCTGCTAAAAAAATTGATATAAATAACTCAAAATACTAATTCCATTTAATTTCAGGGAACTACTGTTCCCTAGTTATTTTGTTGCTTTTAACAAATCTTCTCTAGTAAAAAAATGATATCACCTTCACTTAGCACTCGAAGAGACTGATAACTGGGAATACATTTTTTCAATGTTGAAATCGCTGAAAAGGGTTGTTCAGATTTGACTCCCTGGATTCATTCTAATTCTTTTGTTTAGTGGGTTTCTTGTAGCTGAGATACACAAAAGTGTTGAAACATTCTACATTTTTTACACATATTTGTGTCATATTTGTTGTCACAAAAAGCCATAGGTTTTGGCCTCATTTGTATTCAGCCCCATACCTTATTCCTGTCTGCCGGGTTCTGCGTCTGCAGTAGTCTGGCTCTCTGCTGTTCTTATGTGGATAAAATTTATTTTGTCTTTCTGAATGCCTTTACCTGAACATAGCCCTCATTCAGGGCTCTGCATGACCTACTTACAATCCATCAAGATGGCTTAACAAGACTCTTCACGTTGACGAACCAAGCAGCATCGATTTTTCTCTGAATCCAGACTGTGTTATTGACTGTGTTGTTTTCACATACCAGAAGAGGCCCTTGCACTAATTAAATGTACTTTGCCATATCCAAGCGGCGACACAAAAAATAAATCAGTCTTTTTCCAATTCATTTAATTTTTTTATTGTTCATCTTTGTATTGTCATGTAAATACTGTAATAATGTAATTTACAGAAGAAAGATGGAGATTTCAAAGAAAGCTGCAGAAGAAGACGATCGCTACAGAAAGGAGATGGAGAAGTACGCAACAGGTATCAGTAGTTAATGTAGTTTTGTTACAGAATCAAAACTTAATGTTTTGTCCTGTGTAGGATTGAAGCAGTGGAGAGTAAACACAACAGAGAGTGGGAAGAAGACTGGGGATCCAAAGACCGACCTAAAAGCCCACGTGCTCCAAAGTCACCTGCTCCACCTGAGAGAAAAACTACTCCATCTCCTAAAACTAAGAGCTCTCGTAAGATCACTTGACCTTTATGTTACTTTGCATGAATCCTTGTTCTTCTTTGGACCAGTTTTTTAAAATAATTTTCTAGAATTGTAGTTACAGAGATTTTCTTTCTGTCCTGTATCTCACTGTATTCCTTCCTGTTCTATTTGCATGCTGTTGTTCTCCCATTGCTGTGTATGCGTCGTGCTGTTCTGTTTGGCGTGGCCTCTTAGCTGAAACCAGCTATTCCACAGAAGGGAACAAGGAGGACAAGCAGCTCAGACAAGTAAGTTCTGAGCCCAGTAAGTGCTGATGTACAGCTAGTACATCAGCACAGCTGATGCTTGAGGCTGTTGGAGCAAACCAGCAAGTACAGAGATTTGTGCTGTATATCCCTGTCAACCAAAGTGTCTCCACAAGGAAGTTCAATAGCTCTTTATTAAGACACAAAAGTTTTCTTATTGACTTAGATTAAGATTGCAGAAGTGTTTGTTTGGATAAGACCGGCAGAGTTATTTTCTCTTTGTGTGCTGTGCTGTGCATTTTTTCTTTCTTATTGAGTTTTGTTTCAGTTTTTCCAAACATACCTAATACTTTTGAAAATGAGTTTTGTTCATCTCCATCCTTAGCATTTGGCTGGTTTTATCGATACGAAGGGAAACTGCCATCAATTCGCAAGGTATTTTGAACTGTGTGAGTTCAGTGTGGTGTTAGAATCGTCTCAGAAAAAAGTTAGAGGGAACTTCATTCCTGGTTTGTTACTTGTCAGTTTAGAATTTGTGTTCGAGAAATGTTTCTTAGTTGTCTTGGTGTGTGTTTTGGAGTGGCACATTTGACTGTGAACTGCTATTTGAATGGTCTCATTGACAAGAAACAATGGCACTTCAGAAAGGAGAAACGAAGAAGAAAAAGAAGAAAGGGTCAAACATAGACACGCTTCAGGAGCAAAAGAAAAACAAAAAGGAGATGGAGTTTGAGCTGAAACTTGCCAAGGAGAAAGAAGAGATGCATGAACGGGAGAAGCAGCTGAAGATCAATAGGCTGGTTCAGGAGGTAAAGAGTGTACTGTGTTTTCAGATGAAATTGATAACTGCACTGTGGTGCCCAATGAGATCATTTTTTTATTGTTCTAATCAGTCGTCATGCAGGTCCACAGTTCATCTTGATAATCTTAGAGACTGATGCATGTTTTTTGATGCTGCTTGGGCTGGGCTCTCTGCACCAGGTTTCAGAAACAGAAAGAGAAGACCTAGAAGAGTCTGCAAAGGTGCAGCACTGGGTCGAGCGTCTTTGTCAGACTCGGTTGGAGCAGATCTCCTGTGTGGAGAACGATTCCCCTGAGGTACAGATGAGAATTATGTGAAATTCTCTATCATATCTTTGCTGTTCTGGGAAAATTGGCGTATTTCTTTTAAATAAAATAGATCAAGAAAAGGCAGTGGTGGAGCTCCACTGACATGTCTTGTTCATGACAAGTTCAAACATGTCTCTCTGCTGCCCATGACATCTATAAATAGTGTGCAGCACCTATTGTGACAATTGATGATTTATCTTTAAAGCTTGAGTTGAGTGTATCAGCTCTACTCTTTCTCATAATGATGGACTGAAAAAGTCTTTCTCAAACACAGATGAGCTGGTAGAAAACCTTTTGTATAAAATGCTAATTGCTAGCGATGGAACTTAAACAGAAATAACGTGATTTGAAATTATATTTAGGTTATAAGAGTTAACATCTCATGAAACATTTTTTTTATGACTTTAAGCTCTCTCCACCTCGATCCCCTGCGTCTGAGCACAGGGTTAAGCGTTTTCCAGGCGGCCAGCTGGCCACCACGGACCTGGATGACATTAACCTAGACGAGGTTGACCAGAGCCTGCGGGGCCCTCTGAAGAGACTAGCCCCCACTCAGCCAACCTCTAGCCAGGCTCCTCCTCCTTTGCCGCTTCCTCCTCCTTCACCAAAGCTCCATCCTCCTGTCCCCACCTATCCACCTAATCCAACTCAAGCACTGCCCCAGCGTAGACCTTCATCTCCAGCTGCTAGGAAACCTCCCTCTGCCTCGTCTACATTAACTAACAAGGGGAGGCGGCTTCACCCACAGTCCCACCCACAGTCCCACACACAGTCCCACACACAGTCCCACACACAGTCCCACCCAATGCAATCTCATTTTAACGTCCCGTCCTCTTCGCAAATCCATCCTTTATCTCAATCTTCACGGCCTCCATCCTCTCCTCAACCTGTCCCGCGACCACCTCCTCCACCCCCACCACCTCCTCCACCACCGCCTCCGCCCCCTCCACCGCCACCACCGCAACAAAGACAACACATTGAAGAACGGAAAGGCTCCCTAGGCATGTACCATTATCATCAACATCATCACCACCAGCAGCCTTCCAGTCCCCCGGAAAGCAGGAGTGAGTGGGAGTCAGGTGGTTATCTCCCGAGAGGAGGGATTTACTCCTCCAACACTAGTGAAATGTCCCTGCCCTCAAGTCCCAAGGTTAGAGACTCTGAGTTAAGAAGGTTGTTGCACACGTGTGGCTTTTGGGTGTTGTTTGTCTTAATCTTCAGAACTGAAGCATTGGATTTATTTATACACTCCAGGTTTATTGATGTAAGAGTGTTTGAATGTTTTATGCATGACAAAAGCAGTACACCATAATACTGGCATGACTGAATGGGGTTATTGGTACAGTTTACTTTTTGCTGTGGGAAATTGGTTTCAGATGTTTTGCATTGTGTTCTTGGGCCCTGCATACGGTGTTATATCTGCTTTGCTGTGGAGTTGAGAGGAAGGTGTTTTGTTATCTAGTTCCCCTGCCGTGTGGTGCATGTACTTGCAGACTGAAAACATACTTTTACTTCACTGTGATTCAGGTAATGAGAAATACATCCCATGTCAGTCATGTGTCCACTGCAAGCACTCCTTTGGTGAGTCTTATTAAGGAACCAATTTTAGATATACATATATTTATAATTAGTTTGGAGCCTTGTGTTTTTGGTTTGTACTGACTTGCCAAATGAACAGTCAGCTTTTTAAAAACAACATCTGTCCCTACTAGCAATTTGCTCCTAGTCCCCCCAACCAGAAGCGTCCGATGGCTGCTGTCATGTCTAAACCTGTCATGCTGCCACAGTCACAGAATCAGCGACCAGACCCACACAAAGCTGCCCACCGTTCGGATGGTCTGGTAGGAAATTTCACACTGCACCAATCTGCTTCCTGCAAATAAACATGCACCACAGTGTTTAAATGCTTTCAGACATGCTATTGTCTGGCTGAAGAATAATTCTGCCTCTTGTTCACGGTCTGGTTAGTTTTCCAGCTGTTCATGTGGTTATTAGATGTTCAGGGAGAGATTACTATTTTTCTTGTTGAAAGCCTAAGTGAAGCAGAGCAGCTTAACACAACACTGGATGACAATGATTAAGGAAACAATATAGGTTTTATTTAATCATTAATATATATGTGTATATAAATAGCTACATTGCAGTAAACAACTCCAGAAAACAAAGTACTGGTTTGTTTGCTGACACTAATTGTTTCCTGGGACGGTCTTGTTGCAAAAGTCTTGTTCCTACAATTATCAATACACTACATCAATTATGCCAGGCACCTGGTAGCCCCAATGGATGGTTCCTGTGGGGTATATTCTAATAGTTACGGTAGTTACCCTTTCAAATGGTTACTGTTGTATGTCCCAGAACAGCATTAGGTTTCTGTTTGATTATTATTACATTGTTTGAGATGTCTGTATCAAACAAGAAGCTCTTCATAATATTAAGTACCCTTGAAGTAACTCTTGTTTTCAGAAAGGTTGCAGACCCCTGGTCTAAACTAAGATTTTTTGGTAAAATAGTGAAAAGTATGGCACATTTGTTAATGTTAAAAAAGGACGTTCTAGTGTGGCAAACACACAATTGTATTTATGTTGGTATATTAATTCAATACAACTTAACTGACATTTTTGAAAATGTAATATTGTACATAATGTTTCTATTGCATTTAGGTTGAGTTATACGGTTGAGAACCTAAAACCACGGAGCAGCGTTTAAGTCATTCTTTTTAATCAGTGGCATACTGTGCATAATGTACATTTTGTGTCAAGAATAGAAGCAGGACTGGTGCTTTATTTCTTTATTTGTTTTTTTGTTTTTTTGATCAGTTTAAGAGTCACTTACTTGGTGTTTTCTTTCAGCCTCCAGAAATGCTCAAACGGATGGTGCCCTTCAACTCGTCTTTTAAAACAAACAACAAACGACAAGTAATCCATACCTTAAACCACTCCCCTTCATATACTATCACTGGAGTGCTTTCATCCTGTTCTTCCTTCACTTTGAGTCACATCAAGACCTCTTGTGGCTGATTGAAGAACTATTGTTTGCCTCTCGTGGCCTTGGGTTCATTGCCATGACTATGTTGTGTGACATCCCAATTGCTTCCTACTCCTTGTTTCCTGTTGCTTAAAGCCACATTCGTAGTTCGATGATGTCTATGTACTTGCAGGGAGGTGCCCACACCATTACTTCTGGCTTCATACCCTTGTTTTTATTGTGTTTGCTGCATCTTAAGCCAATTGAGGAGCATTTGCATCGTTGCATATTGGTTGATTTAACACTCAAAGATGGAGTATCTCAACGTGCAGTGGGTGCAGTGGTTTTGACTGCAGTGATTATTTTTTATCTTTACTGGAAACTGACAGGGTAGTGACTTGAACAGACTGTTTGTGTCTTCGACATTGTTGAACATTTAGATTTAAATCTTCTTTTTATCATATTAGTGTGACTGTCCTAAGCTCCTCTTTTTTTGAAGCTACAGTTGATAAACAGAATTCTATGGTCTGAGAGTTGCTGAGGTGGAAACAGCAACCTTTGAACGGCTGGTCTGACAGCTGTCACCTCTTTTGGTGGGAGGCAGGTTGTGAAAAAGGAAAGGTGCAGCATCACAGCACACTCACAATAACAGCCAGATGTTCATCCTTTCAGATGCAATGTTTTATTTATATTTATTTAGATGATTCGAAATGTGCAAGGCAAGTCGAGATATCTGTTACTTCCTTTTTTATTATTTTCAGGGATAATTTATTAGTCAAAGGAAATCTAGCTGGAGATCGATGTTTTTTTTTTTGAGTGTGATTTGTTTCCAAGCACAAAATACTTTTAACTCTATGTTTTCTTTGCACAGGGATTTCGGAAATATGAGGACGACTTCGATCCGTATTCTATGGTATATATATATGTATATATATATATATATACATACACACTTCCTTATATACTGCATATATGTGACTTAGTGCAGCTCTGTGACTTCTTGTGCATTCTATTTATAGTTCTCTGCGGACCAGATTGGCGGTCGCGATGTGAGACTGCTGAGAATTAAAAAGGTGTCTGTTTTGTTTCCTTCTAAAATCAATTCATAAAACAAAACTACTATTACCTCTGACTTGTAAAAGGTAATGATTTTTATTTGTGCCGTCCAGATTGGACAGCTTGACCTGGCTCTGGAGGGTGGAGCGGATTCTCCACTGGGAAAGTTGGTTGTGTCATCTTTGTATGAAGGTGGTGCTGCAGATACACATGGTCAGTGTGTTGCTATGAGGAGTGACTGTGTGTTTTTCACCTTTTAACATTTTTTAAAAATGTCATCGATACAAGACTCCTCTGTACAAAGAGGACTCAGTCATGCAGTCACCAGATGAGGACATATACCTCTTTCCCCCACTTAGTTCTGACTGTGACAACTATATTTTGTTGTTATGGTTGCTGTCCAGGAAATGCTCTTTGGCTCTAGTATCTTAAACATGAAGAGAAACCTTTAGGCTCCTCTTTTCCTGACACCATAGACTATTATCTGCAGTCCATTTGGCTTTTTTCTCACAGCTGACATTTGGACACTAGCCAGTCACAAAGGAAGTTTCAGACCACTTTTTCCAGACAAATCTGTAGGGGTAGAGGGTCCATGATGCATTGCACTTGCATTAATAATTTAGACACCATTGAATCTATAGTTTTGTGTTGACCTTAATTTGAATTTCAGCCAGGAAAGCCATTTGATAAGATGACAAGTGTTGCTGCTCTGGCAGAAAAGAAATATCCAATTTACTACTAATATACCATTCAGTACTACTATTAGATAATTCAATACTAGGATGTGGTAAGGATGTATTTCAGTACAATAAGGTAATTTGGAATTTTAAAAAGGTTAGCCATTCACAATAATCACATTCATATATGACCATAATATCATTGGTTGAGCAGCAATAGATGTTTGGAGGAAAGATCTTGCACCTTAACAAAAACATTCAGAACACTGAACTCATTCTTAGTGTCATTAATTGATATTATAATTATCACTTTATTTCCAGGTGGCATAGTACCAGGGGATGAACTCCTGGCTGTGAATGGGAAAATTCTGATTGGTTCCACACTGATTGAGGGCCAAAACTCTCTGGCTCGAGCCTGGAATAGTGGAGGGGTACGACTCACTAAATGTATTTAATAAAATGGCACCTATAATAAACATTCTGTCTTCCTCTACCTTAACAATGAAATTGCCAAACACATGTTAATCAAAGTAGACGGATTTTTCTGCTGCTACATCTTGACTTGTACATTATACTCTATTAACTCCTTTTACACTCAGGACTGGATAGATGTCGTGATTGCTGTCTCCCCTCCAAAAGTCTATGAAGATGAAGTGTAAGTTTCTCTTAACTCGATTTTTTTCCCCTTAACTGTTTAATATCAAAAATTTTGACTCCTCATTCAAATGCAATTATGTGTGTGTGCACGTGTATGCAGCCCTAAGTCAGCATCAGTCAGTCCCACTGTGAACAGAAAGGTAGTGCAAGGCAGTGCCACACTGTACAGACATGGCTACCTACTACAGCACTAGCCTTCCCTCCTCTCCTCCCTCGTGCTGGTAATCCACATAGTCTTCAAACCTCTTTTTCACTGCACGTCTCGGAGAGATGTTTGCTGTGGCATTTTGGTTTGTATTCTTAAGCACATGTGATAGTCTCCTTGTCAAGAGAAAGTGTGAACCCACCACTTGTTTCCTTGTATCCTTGAAGAACTGTCAGTGTGTCAGTCAATGCATTCAGTTCAGTTTTTTTTCTTGTCCTTCTTTATGACTGCCTCAAGGCAAAATGTTTCTGTATTGCTGCACCACGTGTGTCACAACAATACAGCTACACAGGCTATTTAGGCCGAGGTATTTGTAACTAATGCAATCAGTGACCCATCCCACCATATATCTGCCAGCTCTTGGCTAAGTGAGCTGTACACCCAGGTCACGGACACTTATTAAAAGCAGCCTAAAAAGAATCCTTGCCAGCCTTCAGCAGTTGTTCTGATTGATGTTGTTCCACGGGACTGTGACAGGTTCTGACTGACATGGACACACAGGGACACTGGTTTACCACAGTAAATATTAAAACATGTTTTCAGACTGACCACGGTGATTTTATGGTGAAATTATATCACAAAAAACACTTTGAAAAAAGAAAACATAAAAAACGAATCCTTTGTTCAGTCTAAGACCTTTTTATTTCTTGTTTCTCTCTGTTTTTACCTGCATGTGTTTTAATCTGACGTGACCAAAGACATTTATAATACAGGTCTGTTTAGACCTTATAATAGAGGTCTGTTTATATATCACAGCTTATCTTTTTAATGTGTACATGTTGTTGTTGGAGACTGACAACAACATTGATTGTTCCTTTTTGTTCTGCAGGACATTCTTCTAGTGCATTTATCATCATCACAGGAAAAACAAACTGATTAAAAAGAAAAGTTTGAACTTGATGACTTCACCAAGTTCCTCCATCACAGAAATTACAATAAACTCAAACATTTTACTATTTCTCAAGGTCTTCATACAACTTATTTGTGTCACTGTGTTTTTATTAAGTTTTGTAAGAATCCAGAATCCTTGAGCCATCTTTTGTATATTGTAACCTTTCTCATCCTTTGAGGTAATAATTACTAGACATTTACACTAAATAAATAAATTCATGTATCCAGTCAAAGGTATTTTAACATAATTTCTGAACATACGTTGTTTTGCATTGTTCTATTTTTTATACAAAATGTATTTTACAAGATTGAAATTATTGGTCGTAGACCATCATATTCAGTTGTGTGGCATATTTTTCTCAGTTCATCTAGTAAACAGTATTTTAAATGTTTATACTGTTTATACTTTATCAACTCTTTTTTTTTACACTTTTTGTCTCAGTTATTTACTTGTTTCTTTTCCTGGTAAGGTTTTTGTCAAATGTGCATTTCTTATGTGAAAGAACTTCAAACTCAAACATTTTATTTCTAGATTTCACTTGCTTTCCTGCATTTACCCTCAATTACTGTCAGTTCTTAAATTGACTTTTTCATTTGTTTTATTTCTCACACAAAAATGTTTTAATGTAGAAAACTTTGCTTTATAAATTGGAGAAGTGTGGTTGATTTTTTTAGGTCTTTTAAAAACGACTTTAACTGTTGTGCTTTTTTTCAATACTCTTATGTTGTTGTCACTTTCTTTGCTTTTCTCTTTCTTTCTAACCCCCTGTTAGCTCCTGTTCCCTCAACTGTATAATATTACTAATAATAACCCAATAATATTGTGTAAGATGACAATGCGGCAAAATAAATATCAAAATTGTTTATTTATTCAACAGGCGTACCACTAAAACTGCACTTTTGTACAAATCTACTGGGCACTACAAGGGCATCCAGACCTGTCACTGTTCACCTCAACTGTCAGACAGGAAAGGTTATTGGGGGGAAAAAATCTGCTTTAACAATGGAAAAAAGATTAAATGTCCTTGTTATTGCATTGTTGCGCACGTTATTTAAAGGGAACACATTAATCCAAGGCAAACGCTGGTAAAGGTATCAGTCCTTTAGCTCGGGCATCTCCTCTCCACAGGGCTGATTTCTTTTTTAGAATCGATCAGGGAAAGCCAAGCACGTCTAATTAAATGTCCACAGGGGGCAATAGTACGCCTTCATGTGAAGCTCATCTAAGAATGAGTTCACGCTGTGTTCATATTTCTGCATTTTTACGAACCATGGTGTAAAAAAAAAGCGCCCTTTAAGCCAGTGCAGGAGATCATGGTGCCATTTTTACATCCGTACCATGTCCATCATTTATTACAAAGTGTGTGCTGCCTTCACGTGCCACTTCTTTATTATATAACCATCGTGAGCAACAGCCAGCCTCTCTTTTGTCAGTGTGATGGAATACGTGACCGCTAACTGCACCGCCACATCCGACTGAAAGCGTGTTAGTGAACAGAGGTGGCCCTCAGCCACGGGACCTGCTCCTGCTCTTTGTCTCCCTCCTCCTCGCTGGGTTCAGCACCGTGGACAGCTACCTGTCAACACCCGTAAACCAGGACGCTGACGAGTCCGCTTCACTGAGGAGCACATGAGAAGCTCAGACAACGGACGGAGAGTTTCCCTCCTCTTCCTGTTTCTTTCTTCTTAATACACCCGTAAACCAGGACGCTGACGAGTCCGCTTCACTGAGGAGCACATGAGAAGCTCAGACAACGGACGGAGAGTTTCCCTCCACTTCCTGTTTCTTTCTTCTTAATATTTCTTTTGTTTGTTTGTTTGTTTTTAAACTATCACAGCCTCGGATGTAACAGAACCAAAGAGCGTCTGTGGAGTCAGGGAATCCGGGCCAGAACACGATGATCTCACGATACAAACCGGTAAGAGTGACAGGGTCACTTACTTTTCAGCTACACCTTCACTGGGCTGTTAAAATGTCACGGACACCTCTATTTGGTTGGGGATCACAAGTCATTCCGGGTCATGTCTTGGTCTGTGTTTTTGGGGCAGTGTGTGTATATATATATCTATAGAGCTGTAAATATCGTAGCCTAGATTTCGAACATCTCACCTAGATGCACCGTGGACTTCTTTCCCGAGTCTTGAAATGATACGGTGTGAAATATCATATGTGCTTTTCCAGTTCAGCAGTTTGACTATGGTTTCACGGTGAAATGTTCACAGTCTTTTATAAAACACAGCAGCGTTTTATCACAACACTTTCACAGGGTCTGTGTAAATGAGGACAGACTCGAGGCTGAATGTAGCTGTTCAGCTGTTAATGCAGCCGCTACATTAACACAGTCGGTATGATTCACTCCACATCTTTTTCTTCACTTTACTCCCACGCGAAAATAACAGTTTCACACATACAGTGATTTTCTCAACTGCTTATCTTGGAATTCTGCACCAACTTTCATTCACTTGTACAGTCTCTGTACAACGGCTTCATGGGCGGCCCTAACTTTAACTTGTTTATTTTCCATTAGCATCCACACCTATGACAGTGAATGGGGCTCAAACACTGGAAGAAAACCTTTAGTCCCTACAGACCTTCCTGTTCAAATGTTAAAAATAGCCACAGCTATTTAGTTAGTAAAAATGCAACAAAATCACTCCCATACCAATATATATGTTCTACGCGTACTACTATTCTTTGTACATTACATCCTTCGTTTCTGTTTCTGTTCACTTCTTCTAAAACATGTAGTCTATATGTATTTAGATCTTGCTGTTTTATCACCAGATTGTTTAATCCAGAAATTATGTCAACTAAATGTTATCTCAAAATAGTTTTGCTATCCCAAATTCCTTTTTTCAAAAGGTATCTTCAATTTTCCCCTGGAACTTTAGATACCAGTGCTAATTCAATCATGTAGGGCAGAGCAGAGGGTGACCTGACCTGTTACCCTGGCAACAATAAACAGAAAATATGCCAGTCTTACAATTCAAATTTTGTAATTTAATTAGGATCTACACATCTGCACAAAATGATTTTTGGGTTTTTACAGTGCTTTAGTGTCTTTTTCATGTGGCTTCATGAGATAATAGAGAAGTGAACATCCCAGGGTCGTTTATCACAATTAAACTTCTTTCTTTTTATTATACAGTGGCCAAGTGGGGCTTGGATTAACTGCGATGTTAACCACAAAAACGAGCTTTAAGCTCCAGTATGATCTCTGCTTTACATGATTATATACAGTATTATGCAACATTTTTAAATATATAATATGGTTTTAGAACCTTTTGCTATTTATGTACAAACGCCTTAATGCACTTAGCTTTTGAGATTAACAAATGCCCAATGTATGTTACAAAGGTATCAGAGCTAGTGGTTAGTCACAGTAGATAGGCCGGCACCGATTGGTCTTCTGAAAACAAATATTTTCTCACCTTTATCTCTTTGGTTTGCGATCCCTGACCTAAATAAGACAAGTGAAGAGCTGAACCACTGTGTAGCATTGAGAACTGAAGAGGTTTTAAATTCTGCTTCAAAATTTCTCAAAGGAACGGTGATTGTTCTGACACCATCAATTTACATTAGACATTAGTTAACTGATATAATGTAAATTCAAAAGATGTTAAACACTGTGGACTTTGTGAACACTCTGTGAAGCACCAGCCAACCACTCATTCATTCATTTCCAATCCCATAACTCTCCTATGTCACAAAGGGGCTGGAGCTAATCCCAGCTGTCATCTGGCAGGGGCGGGGCACATCACAGGGTCACGTATGGAGACAAACTACCATTGAAAGCTGTGGTTAATACAGAGTAAACAATGAACCTAATCCTATGTTTTATAATGTTTTACATTGTTTTATATTCTATATTTAATTTCTACATCACAATTTAAACATAAATCTAACAAAGATAGCATTACTACTGCATTATTCTACACTGTAAACACATTCACTGTAAATGATTGTGATCATTAGCATAACACAAGAAAAGGGAAAAATACAAATGTGCAGCAAGGTGTACTAAGGCTAATAAAGACTGCCTTTATATTTATTTAGGGGTTTAATACATGCTTGATTTATTGGTTTGGGATCATTAATGTTTTATACATATATATTTTCCATGTGTACAGTCTCTGCTCTCTATCCCAGTGTTTGGGGAATATATATACATACATATATAAGATACACTGTATGAAGGCTACACAATAGGGACTGGCATATCCAATGACTCACGGGTAGAGTTACATAATTCTTGATATTGTGGGATTGGGATTTAGAGTATAGCCCTTTTTCATGCTTCACACGTATCTCCCAATGACGTACAATTCCCACTCAGGGCTCCATCTCTCATTTCTCATCTCAGCATTTTTCTCTCGTCCACTCTCTCACTCCTACTTTCAGCGCCTGTGCCGCTCGCGCCCACAGCTCGCCGAGCACTGTTACCTCGGCTCTCACAGACCAAGGTCGACTCTGAACGCGCTTATCTACAGAGACAGGAATAGTAGGTGCACTGCAGAATGTTGCTGTTCTAGCTGTAGAGCATGTTTAGGTTTAGGGAGGTGTGCAGTGCTATGCATGCGTTTAGCCTCAGTTTTAAAGGATGTCTAAAGACCGGCTGCAGGGGGGATGCAGATGTTACTCACCACGGAAAAGCTGCTTAGCCAGTTGGAGAGGACAGCAAACTGCTGCTGCTACTGCTGCTGCTGCTGCACTGGACTGTGACTGTCTCTGACACCCTTACTGACTCTAGCTTCCCTTTGTCTCCTCTCTTCTGCTGATATTTGAAAGCCGGTGAGTCAGTAAGTGAGCAGGAAGGAGGTCACTTGGAAATTACCTGGGTCTACTGAGGATGCCGTAAATCTTCTCTGTTAAAAACAGCATGTTCTGAAAGGGGTCCTGTTTAAATCTTTGTGTCTCTCCTTTCGCTCTCCCTCTGTGATACTCTATCTCTCCCCCTCCTGCCCCTCTTCCTGCTCTTCAATCTGTCTGTTACCTGCAGAGTCCCAGTGCCACGATGTCCTTGGCGTTCTGTGGGAATGAGAACAACTCAGTGGCGTACAACGTGGACAGGGGGGTTCTAAACAATGGCTGTTTCCTGGATGCACTCAACGTGGTGCCACATGTTTTTCTCCTCTTCATCACCTTCCCCATCCTTTTCATTGGTGAGTGCCACAGGGAGATGTGCGATCATCTCTCTGATTCCAAAGCACAGCCTCCCAAGCAGCTCACAGACAGATGCTCATGCTGTAACAGAGGTGCACAAATAAGGTTTAGTAAGAGTTTACTTTAAGGACATAACACAAGGATCAAGGGCATCAAGCTTCTGTCTGCTCATCAGAATCACAGTCGTCTCTAAAGTAGCTACATAGCACATACATTTAACATCTCGGGGAAAGTTAGCAAACCCTGTTGAAAATGCAACAAACAATAACAGAATTTCAGGTTTGGTTATATTCATTAATCAATACAGCTCAGGGAGCCTAATATTTTTGTTTTTCACTGTAAAGATGCCCTTTTTTAAATTTTTTTAATTATGAGCTCATTTCTTGTTGTGTTTTTTTTTTGTGTCTACATGTATGTTTTCTTGTTGATTACATTCTCTCTCTGAGCCTTTGGCTTTGAGACTGGGTTTATCTTTGACTTTTCTATCATTTTCTATCAAGGCAAATCAAGTCCAAGGTGCTTTGTACCTGTGACTCACTCAAAAATAGAACTTCAAAGATTCACAACCGTTCCTCTCTTTATCTGGTTTGAACATGCCTCGGCAATTCTGAGAGAATTGAATATGTTAATATAAGTCTATTTTCACCTGGCATTGATTTTCACTGTCTGTCAGTTTTTGTTTTTCTCTCCCCTCGATGATGAAATAATCACTTTGGTCAATAAATAAAATCAGTTTTCAATTACCAGTAGTGAGATGCCAAAAACAAGCACATTGTTAGCATTATTCTTACGGTCTTTGATTTACCTGAGATGGGTGAAGCCAAAAACATTTTATCTTTATTAAAGCATAAATATCTCAGTGAGACTCAGGGGGCTGACAGCCCTCTGCACTCACGTTCCTCTGCCTGCCAAGCATCCAGCAATTTTTCATGTACACCAAATATAGGCACTCTGCCAGCCAACCACACCGTCTTTCAGTTTAATTTTTTCTGCTACCACATCTCTTCAACCTTGTTGTCAGGAATGTGCACTTTATTGTACACATTTTGTCCTGATATTCATTAATTACATATACTTAGTAATAATAATTCCAAAAGTATAGTCTATCATCTGCACTATTTCTGTTTCTAAAAGATGCTCTAAATGTTAATCTTCCGTCTTCTGTTTCAGGTTGGGGCAGCCAGAGTTCAAAGGTTCACATCCACCACAGCACCTGGCTTCACTTTCCAGGGCACAATCTTCGCTGGCTATTCACCTTTGCCCTACTTTTCATCCTGGTGTGTGAGATTGCGGAGGGAATCGTCTCCGATGGGTATGATTGAATTTCAGACCATTCAGTGCTTTTTCAGTGAAATCAATGCGTTATGGATACTGTATGTCAATCTGAATCATCCAATCCACATGTGTCACACAAGGGCCGAGGGCCAAATACGCCCCGCCAAGCCATTTTGTGTGGCCCACGGATGTTTAAAAAGCATTTAGTAAAGTCCATGCAGCAGAATGTCTCAACCTGAGAAATTAATTTTTTTATTACACAGCAATAAACAATGTTTGTAGCTTGAATAAATAATAATCAATTGCAGAAACATGTATTAGTTTGTTATGGAGTAGTTACATCTATACCAGTGGTCACCAACCCTTTTTTGTTCCAAGGACCAGTCAGCCAGTACCACCTGTTACTATGGACCAGTACCAAGGTGCTGAGCAGTGAAGGATCTATATGGTTTATTACATTTTCAAAATAAAACATCTTTTAGACTCTCATTTGTTTGTATCAGAGTCTAAATGACATATTATTTTAAAATATTACCAGATTATCTTTAAATAAAGAAAGTAAATTGATATGACTGAATTTTCTTTGAATGAAGTAAATTAGTTCAAAGTAAGTACATTTTTTTACTGTGTCACTATACCTTCAGTTTTCTAATTTGCTGGCAGCAAGTAAATAACTGACAATCAATGTTGGCAAAGGGCAGCATTTCTATTGACCTACAGTAAATTGTTTTCTGTTCTTGAAAGCTTAAACAAATGCCTCTGTTAGCCCTGCAGTCACATTGAAATTCAACTTCTGCAGCTCAATGATCGATGGCTGCCTTGGGTGGGATTGGACAAAGACATTTTACAGCAAAAAAACCCCCAAACACAGATGACTGTTTCCCACTGAAGTCGTCTGTTGTGTTGCTACTGCACTTGTAAAACGACACATCTCTGGCCCAGGGTCTAAAGTTGTCTGCACCAAAAATAGAGCTGAAGATTGAAAAACAATTGCATGCATTCTGATGTTTGGACAGTAGGTGAGCCACAAGGGGATTTGGGTTTGTGGGCCAGATGTAAAATATTTTGTCAAATCTGACTGGTTGCACATTTTAACTGAGAAGTGATGCTACTTTATCCATGAATTATAATGACAAGAAGCACATTACTAGTTCAAAGTCTTCAGTAAATCACTGTTCTCTGAATCCATCAGTTACAGCCCTATTTTTTTTTTTACAAATAAACAAATACGCAGAGGAAATGACACAGCTGATGACAATAGAGTTTCATTGAGCCTACTGTATAACAACTGACCCCTGTTCCAGAATGTTCCAGAATGTTACATCTGTCCTGCACACTAAAAATGAGCATCACAATTTTCAGTTGAAGTTGATGTGATGTTAATAATTCAGTCAATTTACACTAAAGGGCAACATTTACTGATGTGGTAAAGCAAAAGTGACATGCTGTCAAATCTGGAATAACTCTGGAACCAAATATGCACTTCTGGTCTTTCAGTGAAAACGTTTTCTTATGCTGTGTTGTCTACAGCAGAGGTGCCCAGAGGGGGTGCTGGTAGAGCATGAGCAATTAAAATAAATAAATAGATGAATAGAATTCTGTAGTATGTAGTAGTGACTACATACTGTACGAAATTGAACATTGTGTCAATATTGAGTAAATATATATTTACCATTTCCAATGTCACTTAGCTTCGTCATTTGAATAGCACACTCTATCTAATAGATAGAAATCTATAGATTTGTTCAAATTTACGTCAAATACAGAAATCTGCATGGAGTATAAAAAATAATTTAAATTTTGTCATCTTTGAATGCATCTAATTCCTCTTTCTCTGTCTAGGCTCAACCTTCCACCGACTCACTGTCTGTCAGCTTTGTCTGCAGACATGAACCATATCATTGGCTGATTGATACTCATTCAGCTCCTATATTTACAGTGGGCATTTCATTTTAACACATGCACTTATATTCACAAGGTTGAGGAAATGGTTCACATTATATATTTATCCACATTGTATATGATACTGATCCATATTTTGAATCTTTATGGTCTTTTGTCTTCTACCTTTTTTCAGGTTCAGCCAATCTCTGCACCTTCACCTGTACATGCCTTCAGCTCTGGCCTTCATGGCCGGAATCACTTCTATTATCTACTACCACAATATCGAGACCTCCAACTTTCCAAAACTACTAATAGGTACCGAGTTACTACATTCATTTTTCTATGCCGTAATCACTACAGTATGGAAATAAATCGTTGTGTGGCTTGATGGATAATAAGTTAATGAATGTTTTAAAATTAACTTATTTTCTCAATATATATTTGTGAATTTATATATTGTGGTGAGAAGCATAGTGGTGGGAAGAAAAGGGAGTGCTCTCTTATTAGGACATATGTGGTTTGGCTTTTTATTGCTGATATACAGATTCATACAAACACCTGATCTCTGCAACACATTTGGGTGTTTGTGAAGTCAGTGGTTTTGTTTCTGTGAATTATAGTTCATTATGATTGAGTCTTTGGTGAAAACACTTTGACTTAGCCTGGTGGGTCCTAACATTTGTTGGCTGTTGACCCCATTTTGACATCACAAATGTCTGGCAACCCCAGATATTTGTTTTGTCTTTTTCACACCCCATTGCTTCATCTGTATTCAGCTCTCAGTACTTAACTTGCTGCTCACATCCAATGGCTGAACAGCCTCAGGCTTCTGGGTCTCCACATCAAAGTCAGTCACTTAAGGAGAAGCCATGGAAACATGCCAGGTTCTTCATTACTGCATGATTGTGAATTACTCTCTTGAACCAAGACTGCCATTGACTCTGCTGTAGTCACATTAAATGTTCGTTAGAAAGAAAAAAGACACTTTTAACAACTTTTATAGCAGATGCCATGCGCAATAAAATGCATGAGTCAGAGACAAAAATCATTTCAGGCAGCTTTTATTGTGAAGTTTGTCACAAAGGAAATCAGTCCAGAGAATTAGGCAGAGGTACTAAGTTGGCAAGGGACAGAGCCCAGAAGTACAGAATATGTACAGCACACTATACTATACATTTGACAAAAAGCACAGGGATATAAATCTGTGTCTGCGTGTATGGCTGTTTCAGCTACGAAATCTCCAACAGCCATTAAACCTGGCTGACGTCTGTAACGGAAGGACACAAAAATGCAACAAATCATTTTTGTTGTTTATTAGCGCTCCATCTTCAATATCATGCCGACACTTGATCGAAGGCGTGTTAAACTCATCCTCGTACTTATTCTAAATGTAGATATGTGCTGTGTCTTTTTCCTGAAATGCAACCATACTGTGATGAATCCTTGGACCGTACAGACCAAGCAGCCTTTGATGAACTAGGGTTGGACGGACTCTCATTGACTCTTATGTTTATCTAGTTGATCTCAATCAAACAATAATCAAAACTATATCCAGCACAAAGAAAGGGTTGCAATAAAAAGACCAGACAAAGCCAACACTGAAGGTACAACTCTGTGTTAACGGCAGGGCAGGCTGAAAGCTGTGGCCTCTTTTTAAAGAGGAAAGATGAGTGGAAAAACGCGACAGTGTATTATGAGCAAACTCAGCACTTAAAAGCGTTAGCATCAGGCTGCACAGAATATTCATTTTTGAAGTCTGATGTACTTCTGTAAATACTACTTCACATCCACAGCCCTTCTAATCTACTGGAGCCTGGCTTTCATCATGAAGACCATTAAGTTTGCCAAGTACACAGAGCATGGCATTGGCCCCAGGCAACTACGCTACTGCATCACTGGACTGTTGGTGCTGCTCTACGGACTGCTACTAGCTGTGGAGATCAATGTCATCCTGGGCAGGGTGAGTGTGTGCGTGTGTGTGTGCAGCCATGTCATTTGATCATATCCTGTTCTTAAAGTGAAACAACTCCTGTGTTTTCAAAGCTAATGTTAAAAATAACCTTTACACAATGATTCTAAACATTTTGTTTTTTTAACATCCTGAGTTATTTTATGTATAGCAGATTAAGGTGGAGAATAGAAATAAACCTGAAATGTTAAGCTAACATCTTTATTAGGAGTCCACCATTATTGTTTAAAAGTCTCTCTGGAGATGGAGTCACAAATGGGAATTAAACCAACTATGTCAACACAAAAGCCCAGACACAAAGAGCAGATTCAGGTCTAATTAACAAAAGTACAAAATACACATAGACACTCAAAGCATTCATGTAGTCAGTGCAGAGAAGAAGCAATGCTATAGGTAGGTATAAATATGTTATATTAACTTCTCCTTCTCCTTTTTTTTTTTGCAGCGCTACATGTGTTTCGCCAACCCCACAGAGGTGAAACCACCAGAAGATCTTCAGGACCTGGGAGTTCGATTCCTGCAGCCCTTTGTTAACCTGTTGTCCAAAGCCACATACTGGTGGATGAACACGTTTATCACCTCTGCCCACAGACGACCCATCGATCTCAAAGTCATTGGCAAACTTCCTATTGCCATGAGAGCCCTTACAAACTACATAAAGTTACGCCAGGCCTTCGAGGAGCAGAAGGTCAGTACATACAATACACAGATGGAAGTTCTTAGTTGAGGGCTGAGGGAGTCTTAAGACCAGTGTGCTCTAAAAACACAGTATGTGTATGTATAGCAACAACAATATTAAAATTGAACTTTGCTCTGAAGAAGTCTAATACCAGACCAGAAATAACAATGTTTGCTAGTCTGTTACATTTGTCCACAGCAAACTGGAGTACCAAACTGCTTTTTGTTAGAGTGATTATCGAGGCATAACTACTGAGCAGCCAGTCAGAGACACCGATGACGTCAAAGAGTTTTGACTGGGGTTTGTTTGTTCAGAACAGCTGTTGTCATGAAAAAGTTGGTCGCCGTCCAGTAAAGACAATCAATGGCTGGACTGGGACTTAAATCCAGACGTCACAGAAATGATGAGTCAACAAAGGAAACACTGATGGTTAGACCGCCTGTAAATAAACACACGCATGTGCTCAGATACTCCACTATCATACAAACTCCATATCCAAGAACGTTGCTTTGCATTTTATAAATGCACTAAAAAATTTGGTGAATCTTACTGTTAACCAGGCTGCATTCTGCACACAACGCAAAACATGGCTTCATGGAAACAGTGTGCATGTGAATGTCTGGCCTGTTTGTTCATCTGTTTCCTAAGAGGAGAATGAGACTTGTGGGCTGTCGATATTTTCTCATTTTTATACAGAAAAACTAGGAAATATATGATTGAATATGTAATTAATAAAGGAAAAGGTATGTGACAGAGTGGAAAACATGTCATTATATTGGTGTGTTGTCTGGACTGCTATAATTAAGTTTGGAAGTTTGATGGTTAGGATTTGAGTGCAATACTTTTGTTGTGTTTTTTTTTTTCACGACAAATTTACATGACTGGTAGCTATTTTAGTTAGACTAACACCCAACATTATGCATAAAACCAAAAGTCTAATGTATGTAGGCTCTTAGTGAGGTCAGCTGTCACATTCACTACTTCTGTGAATGTCATGGTAGTGAAAGTAAATTAAATCATTAATGTATAATTCCATAATGCTATTGTAAGCTCAAGTGTAACTTCAGTCTCTAGTCTGTATATTCTCTTAAAATCCCAGCTCTATCCTTAGGGTTATTTCACAGTCTTTATAACACAGTCCAAGCTGAGGATGTGTCCTTGGCCTGCGTCCTTTTCCTGATTCTCATCTCACTTCAGTTGCACGTGACAGGGGTCAGAGGTGACTCAGGGTCATGGTTTTCCAGTGTTTGGAAGGTCTCTTAAATTCGTCAGTGCCTAATGAATGTGAAGCCCACTTCCTTCCGGTAGTTGTGAGGGATGAGAGGGATGAAGAGATCCCAATGGAGAGGTTGGGGTGAAGGGTGGGGTAAGGCACTTTACAGAGTGAGCCTGGAGGCGCTGGGTCATTCTCATTGTACTGTGAACAACGCGACATCCTGACCCCTGTGAGAACGATAGCACTGCACTTCATGGGAAGCTAGTTTTACCCTGGAATGACAGGCTAAAATGTAAAAAGTGTTGTCCTCATGTACTTGGATTTACAGTAAGGTAGAATGAGTGTGTGAGAGAGTGCACCATACACATGCATACACATGCATGTGTATGCATGTGTATGGTGCCTATGGTGGTACACATCTTTTGGGGGATAAGACAGTCTATTAACTTTAATGCAAAGATAACGATACACAGAAATGCTCACGGATGTTCTCACAGTTTTAGAATGACCCTCACACACATTGGCACACAGCTGACCGAATTACTATGAAGGCATTCCTTTTAGGATACACAGTGAGAGTCAAACAGACTGTCTAATTATATTAATGATGAATATTATCTGAAACCCCAAACAGCACAATCGTTCTTCTCCAAGTCCAAATAGTTAATAGACATGTCAATCGTCATCACTACCTCACAATAAAAAAACGGACCTACACATAGTACACAAGTAGTGCACACGGAGTAGGTCATGAAAGACAAGGAAAAAAATGTCTGGGCTGTAGGACACAGTATATCCTTTAAATAAGTGGTCCCCAACCCCTGGGCCGCGCACCGGCACCGGTCCGTGTGTGAATTGATACCGGGCCGCACAAAAATAATGCATAACTTCCATACTTTCCGTTTTAATTATGTGCGCTGAACGATGTTTTATTTTGAAAAATTACCGGATTACCATCTGTCTATGACTCAACCTTGATACATGTCAAGATGCTTGATTCGGTCGCATGTCTACATCCGCTACCCTTTTAAAGGATCTGTTCCGGTAACACACAATTGAAACCACCAAGCCAGCAAAATGAACAGAAAACAAACGTCGTTGGAAAGTTTCTCTGCGCAGGGTAAAAGGGTCCTACGTGCAATATGGATTTATTGCGACAGGTTGTTCCCACGCACCGAGCACGCTCTGCATTATACGAGGCGAACGGCGAACTGTTGAGGCAATGAAGCCTTTAAAACTTCTTCGCCACTTGGAGACCAAGCGTTCTGCATTAAAAGACAAGAGCGATGTTACGAGGACGCTGCTAATAAGGTTGCATACACAGTGGCTACAGTTTTATTATAATATTTAGAAAATATAAGTTTTTATGCCGGTCGTATCATTGTATTTAGTTGTATTTAACCAGATTTAACCGATTCGTGGCGCAATAAAGTTTAGTGACCGCTGCTTTAAATGACTTGGACACCTGTGTCCTAATCCATCATCATTGACTTGTCCTGCTGACAGTGAGACAGATAAGCAGACAAATGCAGTCTTTTGTTGGAGGTAATGGATTGAGATAAGTCTCTCACCATCTGTGGTTGAAGTCCATTTCATTCTTAAAGTACTTCCTAATGTTCTAATGCTCTCCAAGGCTTTAGGAGAGACGTCTCATCTCTCTCTTTTGTAACTTGCAGTTCATCTAGTTTAGTTTCTCAGACACTGTCATGGTTCTTCAACATCATTAGTTACAGGAACACTGACTGGCTGAGTGGCACAGCAACCTTCATCATTACTCATCATGTTCAACATGATCAATGCAGATCTGCACAGGCAAAGATGGTGTGGACTGACCTGGTCTGAATTAAATGCTTTCATTTGGTTTCATGAAAGCATCCTCGTATCCTGTTGCTCTGTTAGCCTTTGTTGATTCCATTTCAGTTTCTTCTCTTTTTTTTTTTCTGCCGACAGCTCCACAGGGATGCAGCTGTTAGTATCTGACACAAGTGAAAGTAACCATGGCATGTAGTTTTATCTGCAGCAAGAGCAATTTCATTGCAACTACACAGTAAACAATCTAAATGTGTCATGGTGATTTAAGCCTGCAATTTATATTGTAATAATCTCAATTATATAAATGGAACAATATTGTTTGTCAGCCATTTCAGATTAGCTGTTTTCCGCCAGTTGAATGCAACACCCAATTAAAACACATTCATGTTTACTTTATTACTTTTGCTTCATGATATTATTTTCCTCTTTGTTTCTTTCTTCAGCGGCCTCAGGGTGCACCGCCCCAAGGTCCAAAGTGGATCTGGCAGGCCCTGAGAAAAGCATTTGGGAGACCGCTCATCCTTAGCATCACATTTCGTTTTCTAGCCGACCTGCTGGGCTTTGCTGGTCCTCTCTGCATCTCTGGAATCGTACACCACATCAGCAAAGACAATCGCACAATCCAGACACCGGTGAGGAGATATTACACATACAATAAATTATGTAACTCAATGTTTTCAAAAATGTCTACAGCATTAGTCATGGCACATATTTTGCACCTGCAACGATGCTGCACTAATTTAGGAGTTGTAAAAATTTAATGAGACTTAATACAGCTGGAGTCATCTCGGCTTCTTTGGCAGACATTTGAATCCGACTGCCGTCTTCTCAAAGGATTTTCAAAAATATGATTAGGCACATTTGCATGAACTAGAGGGTTTTAGAAATATGTTCACATCATTTAGTTCACAGGTTTTAAAATACAGATTGTGAAGCCAATGCAGAGTTGATTATTCTTCGAGGAGGATATTGTATCTGTCACCACAAGTAAACCCCACTTGTCTCTGGTTTCCAGTCCACACTGCACGCACGTCTCTCAGAAGTGTAACACAATCAGAACTCTGCATGAGTTCGGTTTCACACCTCGTACTGCAGACCCTCTCACACTGAAACCCTATATTCAAATACCTGAAAGGTATTATTGCCATCTCTGCCAGTCAGCTGCAGCTCTATTGGTTTAACCTGCACAAATGACCTCAGGGCTTCTGTCTGACTAACAATAATAAAACAGTCAATATTTCTTCCCCCCTCTGAACCCTCTGTCTCCTTCTCTTCCAGATGAAGCTCCTCGGTATCTATTTCATTTCTTCCAAGGAGTTTCTTGAGAACGCATATGTGCTGGCTGTGTTGCTCTTCTTGGCTCTTCTTCTCCAAAGGACTTTCCTTCAGGCGTCCTACTATGTGGCAATTGAAACTGGCATCAACCTTCGTGGCGCCATACAGGTATCATCTCTGATCTGAGTCTTTGAAACACTTTTGACTGTCACTCAGTGAATGGGATTCAGAGGATTTTGCATTCTCATCCTCAGACAAAAATCTACAACAAGATCATGCGTCTGTGCACCTCCAACATATCTCTGGGCGAGTTGACCGTGGCACAGATCTGCAACCTGGTTGCAATCGATACCAACCAGCTGATGTGGTTCTTCTTTCTGTGTCCAAACCTGTGGGCCATGCCGGTTCAGGTAACTGTGTTTATGAAACACATGTAAAGCAAGTGAAATGAAAGGGTTTTATAAAACCAGAACAGAACACAACAGTGTCAGTGTTGAAGAAAGGTGGTGTAAGAAAATCTTTCACGTTTCACATTCACGTGTTGGTGTGCTGCAGTTATCACTGTGGACGTTGTTTATTCATTAATGTTGTCCTACACTCTTGTTGTGTTTGTGCTCGACTTTCAGATCATTGTAGGCGTCATCCTGCTCTACTACCTCTTGGGAATCAGTGCCTTGATTGGAGCGACCGTGATTGCTGTATTAGCACCAATACAATACTTTGTGGCTACAAAACTCTCCCAAGCACAGAAGAGCACTTTGGTGAGTAAAGCTCAATGGCTACAGCCTGCACGCCTATGTATTTGATACTACATCTGTTGGAAATGCTTCTGCAAGACCAAGCACTGAATTCTAAAAGAGTTACTGCGTTTTCATCTTCATCCGATTTAAATTCCACCTTATAATTCTCAGAATATCAGTTGAATTAGCTCTTGCTTCGCCCAAGAAATTAGGTTTAGGACTAGCTTTGGAATATCTCATTAAGTGTTAATCACGGTCTTCTTCTTCTTAAGCCCATTGTTGAAGGTTGACCCTGAGTTTTGAAATACATTTTTTGAAATAAGTTTCTTTTGTATCACTCACACCTGTAATAAGTACTTTGGATTCGTTAAAGTTTAGTTTTCTTTAATTAATTTCTATAACAGAGGATATAATAATTTAGAATTAGTTACCATTAAACTACCCACAGTCTACTGCATATCTTAGTTTGGTATTCATAGGTCCAGTTTCTTGTTAAGCTCTCATATGATAGGTATTTTACTCCAGAGCCAGACAACTGCCCCCACTTACAGGTACTTTACAAGTACTTTTCAGTAATCAGCAGCAGCAGTCTCCTGTCATAATGCTTTTAGTCTTTAAATGTAATGTTTGACTATATTATAAGAGAGAACATTGTGTAGTTTTTGATTATTTTTACTTAAACTTGTAAAACAATAAGCAGCAGTTATTAGACTGTGATTGCCCCCTGGTTGCAGCTTTTGTTGTCTTTATACATATCTTATATCTTCATTGTCTCCATCTTTCCTTTAAGGAATACTCCAGTGAGCGTTTAAAAAAGACCAATGAGCTGCTGCGGGGCATCAAACTTCTCAAGCTTTACGCCTGGGAACGTATTTTCTGTGACAGTGTGGAGGAGACCAGGAGCAAGGAGCTCACCAGCCTGCAGGCCTTTGCTCTTTACACATCCATATCCAGTGAGGCACTTTGTTTCTTCTGAACACAGTCTTGACCTGGTGTAGAATTTAGCCAGGTCTCTGGTTAAAATGCCTCTTTAAAATCATGGCATTTCAGCGTTCTCGTGGAGAACATAGTTCAAAGGCAGAATTGAAAATGTCTTTCTAAGAATTTTATATCAGAGCACACTGTGATCCAGCTGCTGACCACAGTGCTTTAGAAACACTTCACAAACTGAGCAGCCTGTTCAAACAACTGTGTGATTTTGTATATGAAATGCTATAAAATAACATGAAACTATAATTTTCACTCTGTGGCCATAGAGAACATCTTCTGCCTTGTCTGAACCACTGCTCTCTGACTTTTCTCCTTTCAGTTTTCATGAATGCAGCTATTCCCATTGCAGCAGTGTTGACGGTAGGTGTTCTCATCAAAGGAAAACTTATGCTTTATCATAGCCAGAGTGTTTACTTGTCTTTAGAGGGCAGACTGTCAAGTGATCTGACTGGAAGGTGACTGTGACACCCTGATAGGATCATTGACCGCTTCTAAGGTCCTCCTGAGAATTCCTTCTCAGTTGTTGCTCTGATCTCTGACAAAAAGTTAGACAGATACCAAGGAGAACGTTGACCTCAGTGGACAAATGTGGATAAATGATGCCGTTCTTTGATTGCTCCTCAAACTCAAGTTTGACTGTTGTCATCTTTCATTGTTTAATCCCTTCAATTGACTCCCTCCTGCTCCCCGCCTTCTGTAGGATGTTAGAGACTAACCTCTTCCATTCTGTCCCTTCTGTTGTCCTGCAGACATTTGTGGTTCATGTCCACATCTCAGAGGATGCTGACCTGTCTCCAGCTGTGGCCTTTGCTTCTCTGTCCCTTTTCCACATCCTGGTCACTCCCCTCTTCCTGCTGTCCAGTGTGGTGCGCTCTACCGTCAAAGCTCTTGTTAGGTGGGATAGAACATATTTCAATCTGCACGTCCTCACAGTGTCTAGAGACATTGTCTAAAAGCAGGCATGCTGAGGAATGACATCCCTAAAACAGCAGCTAAACTTAGGAAAAAGGAACAAAAAGTCCCTGAATAAATGAAACACTTTTCAGCACGTTGTTTCCTGTAGTGAATAGAACTGCTGCATTAACCTCTCTCCACATAACAAACTTCTGCCCTGCTCAGTTGTTTTAGCACTGTAGCTGACTGCTTACATTTATGTTGCCAGCAATTAACTTAAGCACTGGTTCAGCTCAGGCAGAGACACTTACTGTGCTCTTAATTAAGGGAAATATACATCTGCTGGTTCTGTATACAATGTCTATTTCAGTGCAGATGTACAAAAGTGTAATCCATTTCTTGGACCGTTATACCAGCTGTAGAAGTTTATCATTTAATGTGGAGACTCAAGATAAACCATCCCCACACTCTGGTCTAATGGAACACATGAGCAGAGAAAGGTCATGCTATAATGGAAGAGAAGCAGAGAGCCACTACTGTCTCATCTGTAAACAGTTAATCACTGCTCCATCAGTGGTGGATGGATGGGGTTTTTATAGACACCAATTTACACAGTCTTGTCATTAACTTAATTTATTATGAAATAATGTACAGATATATGAACATTAATTGATTGAAAGCCTCCACTGGGAACAGTTAAATGAAGTGGAGGTTTTTCCTCCAAGATGATTCAAACACAGAGATGATGGCGCTCCACAGCCACCGTGACTCTTTCTGTTTGGAGAGGGGTGGAAGTAATAAAAATTAAATTTTTACTTTATATTGGCTTCCAGGAGGCTGTGTCTCAGCACTCTGATTATGTCACTATGTTACTGAGGTGACTATTTTTGGAACTATGATGTTCTCTCACACAGGAAAGAAGCATAGTGTAGCTTCAGCACCACTGCTCTAGAAAACAAAGTAAAAAATAACTAAGCTTTTCACTGCATTTCCTCCATAAAAGAGAGAACACTTTAACAGACGGTGTTTCCATCACAGCCTGCTCGGTCTAACTTCTGAAATTGACTTGCTTTTATTGCTCTTATTTTTAAACTGTTAATTTTGAGTGCTAAACACCTGAAAAAACTGCAACTCTAAAATACATTGTTTAATGTTTAAGTGATTAAAATCAGAAAGCCATTCAAAATACTATAACATTAATCTAAGAACTTTTATATTAACATTTGCAAACACCTACCGTAGGAAAAATGTATTTGATGTTGGACTTTGAAAAGTCAGCTGCTCTCATTTCAGAGAAACCAGCAGGAGCTGGTTGATTGAATTACAGTCACAGATGCAGAGAAATGTGTGTGTGTTACTGTGGCAGTAGATGAAGATCAACCTCCAGAAACAATCAGCTCTCCACTCTGTCTCACTGAATAAAGGATGTGACCGTAAAAAGCAGCAAAGCTGTTGTGTTTACACAAATGCAAATGAGTTCTTTTAAAATGCATTTTCCCCATGCAGTTTGCAGCCACTGGCAGCAGACGCTGCTCGATTGATTCTACATATTTCATTGCATTTATCATCAGGCCTGACATGATCTCCTTCTGCCTTTTTGCAGTGTACAGAAGCTCAGTGAGTTTTTCTCGAGTGATGAGATTGGAGACGAGCAGGAGCCCAGTGCTGTGTTACCATCTGGTTCCAGTAATCACAACCAGAATAGATACCAGGCTGTGGTGAGTATTAACAAACTAACCCTGGATGTGCTCTACTTTGGTGCCAGATCAAAGCTGAATTACAGACTGCGGTCTGCCTCCCTTTTCATTGTCTCCCTGTTATTACCAATATTTCCTTTCTTTAACCTTTTAACTATGATCTAATCCTCCTCTAGTCAACCTCAAATTCTGTCCCGTCCTCCTCCTCTCTGTCCCGGCACCTCCAGCCGCTGAAGGTGGTGAACCGAAAACATCCTTCGAGGGACGAGTGGAACAACTACAGCTCCGAGGCGAATCGTGAGGGTGACGGACCTTCACAGGACATGGACCAGGACATTTGTATCAAGGTAAAAGTCAGAGAAAGTTCAGTTGTATGATTGGGCATTTCTACAACATAGGTTTGTCAGAATTACTTCAACAGGAAGTACTGTGCCTGCTCAGTTATTTATCTTTGTATCATTAATAAAATGTAAACAGAGAATGTCTAACAAGGTACAGTATATTCTCTTTACTAGTCATCGAATTAATTTAAATAGGGCAGCATTTATCCATGTAATTGAATCTATTTTTGACATTCCATTCAATCTGTGCTGTTGGTCAGATAACCAGTGGTTATTTCACCTGGACCGATGGACCGGCCACACTTTCCAACGTTGACATAAGAATTCCCTTTGGTGAGCGTCAAACAGTTTCTGATATTTCATTCTTTCTTCAAATACTTGTTGTTTTGTTGCCTCATTTTTACTTCTTCTCCTCCTCTTCAAATGTTCTCAGGTAAACTCACTATGATTGTGGGTCAGGTGGGCTGTGGAAAATCATCCCTGTTGTTAGCAGCGTTGGGGGAGATGCAGAGAGTGTCAGGAACAGTCACTTGGAACAGGTCAGTTTCATATTGATTATCTGCTTATCTTGGATGAATGGATGCATGGACGGATGGACAGATCGTTGTATGGATGAATTGATAGATGGATGAAGAGATGGACGATGGGTAGCGGAATGTCATTTTTTTTTATTGGACATTATTCAGCTCACGACTTTACCTCACGGTGACAGACATCTGATTGTGAATGCAGACACTAACACTATAATTAACATGATGTTTAATCTTTTTGTGGAGCAATACGGAGATATGAGGACAAACCAAAGGTGTGAAAAAAGACTGGTGATCTGTATGCATAACTGGCACTGAGCCTTTGTTAGCAGGATGTTGAAAATCTTGCAGACATGTATTTAAATAATAAATAGCTGTAGCTGACAGAGGTGATGCTGTATGGATGTAAGTCTAATGTGAAGCTTCTGTTCATAGAATATAGAACCTTAAAACACCACCACCACACCATCCAGGAGAATTGCTCCCCACAGAGTCTTACACCTTGGTCGATATCATAACAACTTCAAGCCTCTCTGGTAATTGTTCTGTCAGAGCAGTTGTGTGCAGTTATTTATGTGCTTGGCTGCACTTGTAGGTTCTCTAGCTCTGATGGAGCTGTGTAACATGTGATTTTGTTGCCCTGTTGCCATGACACAGCACAGTAACGAATATGGATTTATAGGCCATCAACAATGCGGCAATCATTTTTTATTGCTGAACTGTAGAGTGCGGGAAGTGAGGTTCTCTTTACATGCACCACTGACCTAAAATGAGTTGGGGAAACCTCTCAGATAAACAGCGGCAGGTGCAGAATGAGGATACAGCTACACCTGCCCTGTTGATACAGTTTCATTAGCTGTGATATTGTGTAACTTGTTTTTCTCCGGAGGCTGGAAACCCTCGATTCTACTATGAACAAACCTTTTTGTTGGGTGTTTTTCAGTAGCAGATCATTTACCATTGTTGATCAGTGTTAGTCTTAGGGTGATTACTTTGACTTTCTAAGCTGGTCTATCTGTATAGAGTTTGTTCTCCAAAAGTTTGCTTGGGACTCCAGTAATAAAGAACTACATCACACAGTAAGATCACAGATCAGGGCTGCTCAATAACTAGATCGCAATCTGCCAGTAGATGGTGAAGGAATTATGATTATTAGGATTATGAGCAATTAAAATAATAAATAAATAACATAAAAATATAATTATGTTGTGGTCAGTGTCTTTGTGGTGTGAAGTATGAGTAAATGTATAAAGTGTTTTCAATGTAGGTACATCACTTTAGCCTTGTCATTTAAACAGTAGCTCCCATGCCAATAAAGCGTGGACACCCCTGCATTGGATTGACCGTTGGTGAGAATGTGTGTGTGTGTGTGTGTGTGTGTGTGTAAAAACAGTTGTTCGTCTCGTCTTTGGCTCTGTAATGGACTGGCGAACTACCTAGGGTGAACCTCGCCCTGTCAGATGTATGATGGGATTGGCTTTATCCCTGTGTGCCTCCCTAGAAATCACTATGCAGTAGAAAGAAAGCAACTCAAGTCTGTCAGCTGTTATTAAAACCTAAATAAGAAATGAAGAGGTCGGTGGGCTTGGAGGAATCGACTCATTTTAATATTTAAATCTTTATATTGACTTCTTTTTAATATAGTTGTATTTGATTATTTAACATGAGGATGTAGCTGTAAATATGGTTTGCCACATCTCGCTAGTGTTCTGAAGCTAGTTGGTGCTTCACCCTGCAAATATTCCTAGTTCTTGCTTTGACTGAGTGTGAGATTTATAATTATAACTCAACTCATTGCATTTCATAATATACTGTACTTATAATAATATATATAGCCCCCCTTGGTGTCCATATAGAGCAACTACAGTGCTATCATTCTCCACCGTGCAAAATAATAAAAAGTAGCTAGCTCAGCATTAGTCTAGAAGAAATTAAAAAATGTCAGTATAAATATCAATTATACGTACATCAGCTGCTTATGCGAAACATTGGTTCCAAACCCAAGCCCCCCTCAAACAGTGACACATTTACAGCTAATTCTTCAATACTCAGCTGAACTTCATTAAAAACACCAACTCCTTCAAAGCTGAATTACAATCCATTGCAGTTTTCTTTTTCAGTGAAAAGAAAATATTAAAATTAAAATTAATTTGCTTTGCTGTGCCCCCCTGCATTAGCTCCTTTTGTGGTGGGTTCAACCCTATTAGCCAAACCAGTGCCTTAAAATATAAAGGTAATAATCTGCATGATGTCTGTCACATCTGAACTTTATATCAGCCACCCAGCTTGGTAATGCTATCACTCTCAATTTGTCAGCTAGGTCTCTGCTCTGTCCTATTCAGATTGTCACAGTTTTTTCTGGCAGCTACACAAACTCTCAAACAGCTCTATATTCTGTCCTGATGCCAGGGTCTTGTTGGCACTTCCTCTTTAGATATTAGGTAGGACTGAACACCCTGCTGGGCGTGAAATCCATAACTTACCATGTGTCCTTGAGAAAGTGTGGACTCTTTCCAGCTCGAGAATCACAACCCACATTCACTGGAATGTGTGTCTGTGTTTTCACAGTGTTTGTTGTGTTTGTGTTGTTGCTTGTGTCCCACTCAGGGGTATTTATAGCTACACATTGGCCCAAGGGTGTGTAGCGGGCAAAAGGTGTCAGCACATGAAACTAAATGTCCAGTGGCTATTTCCAAGAAGCCTTGTGACTGTGAGGGGGTAAATGCAAATGAGGTAACCACTAGTTTTAAAGTTATTGGTGAGTCAGTTGTTCCTGATCAACTGATTGCGTTTCCATTCTGAGAGAGAGTAGACCGCCTCATAATTAACCTGGGTAAATAATCCACTAATGCAGTAATGACATGAGCTTTCTCCCGTTTCACATGATCTTCCTCAGCAGAGGTCACTGCCAGGTGACTGCAAAGTGTTTTCTTTATTGAAGCCACTTCAAGTATTTGTCCACAAAATGTCAGGACAGCAGCTGACCAAACAGTCTCACCACAAGGTCTACTCTGTCTGTACGGTTAGTGTCATTGTATTTCCTCTTATCTTTCAGCTTCTGTTTACTGTCTTCTTGGGTTTTTTTATGTTTTGTTCCAGAATCACTTTTATTTGTTTAAGAAAACAAACATTTTTGGACTTTTTAAATCCTTTATTTAAGACTTTTTGGAAGATTTTTCCGGGGTAAATTAAGAATTAATTTTTATTTTTTTTTATGCTGGATTGTCCCTCTAAATGAAAAGGTCTTTAACAGCATGGTATTCAATACAGGAACTGACATTTAATTAAGAGATTACAATCAACTTTTACAATCAACTTTTTAAAAATATATAGATATTTAAGTGTTTGAGACGTAACTTTCTAAAGATTTCTTACACAGCACATTTTTTCTCTTACCAGAAACACCTAAATATAGATATGTGGCATAAACCAGTCACACAAACAGGCAGAGGATGCTGGGATATTATTAAATAAAATGCATGTGGCTCTATCCCCCTCTCCTGCAGGGAATGCTTTATAAAAAGGCAACATCTTCAAGATTAGCTATTCCCCACAGGACATAAAAAATCGAGATGTGAGCCAACAACCTAACACAGAAGGACAGACTGCGTTACTGAATGCTGAGTGTTCAGTGACATATAAGGGACAGTGTGGCTGTACACAGGCACTAATGTGAGACAACTTCAACTACACTATAACTATACCCTAGCATTTGTATGTATATTATCACTATATCAATCCACTATGTGGATCCAGAGTGTTGTGGCAAGGAGCAAGCCTGTCTGGCAAGGAGAGAGTCCTGGGTTTGATTCCCAGTGGCACCACACACTTGCACCTCCAAGGGGCAGCCTATTGCAGCAGATCTGCTGTTGACACAGGGATTTCCCAAGTGTGGTATCAATACAATTATAATTAATATTATGGTTTTTTTACATAAATGTTTACATATTTGTAAAATGAAAAGGGAAAAATAAAAGAATTTACTTTACACCTCTAGTGGCCAAGTAGTATATGATAATTATATAAGGTTTTTTGTGAGTCTCTAAATATATTTTCTTTGAAGTAAGCCAAGAGTATAACACATTAATTCTAGTTTATAAGAGAAGATAATTGCATTTCACCAACAACCTGTCATTTCCACTGCTGGGATCCCTATAACACTTACTCACTCCTTTTGCCTACCGTTGACCTCATTTCCCCTCTACTCTCATGCCAAATATGGAACAGGGCTTGGAGTGTCTAGGATAACTCTGCAACACTATTTGTATCTTGACGACAATATCGTGTCAACGTGGTGCTGGCTAGATATCGTTTCTCGAGTCTTTACAGCCATCTAAAGAGCCAGGTCTCCAAAATAACCTTCTGAAGTAATGAGCTGCACTCAGTTAATGGTATACACCTGTCACCCCCATGCCAGACATTTCATGTGAAACCAGCGTATTGGTAACAATGACGTTTATTTGTTGACAAATAAGGAACAATGTTTGGTCATTAGAAGGCATGGTCATTATGTTCCTTTACTCCCTCCATCATCAAGGTGCCTTTATGATGGGCGTTTTAGTTGAGAGACAATCAGAGGGAGAGGTAGACTGCGTTGATGATTACACTGGAGTGACTCACTGCTTTGTACAAGTCTTTTCAAAATGATCCTAATGTGGCCTTGCCCTCTTGACTAATGTGAAGAGGAAATCCTGAATGGTTTATTTAGATGTCATCTGGCCTTAAATCATTAGGTAATGATGTCTGATTAGGTTATTTTCTTCTCTGAAGGACAGTATTTACCACCTTCTGCTGGGAAATGGGCAGTTTGGCAGAATTCCCTCTGAGCAAAAAGTACTTAACTTTATTTATTTTGCAGGCTCTTGCTGCTAAGGAAAAGCAATTCTTGTTAGTTGCTTTTATTTTATTTCTACATGAACCCATACCCCCTCTGACTGAATTAGTAACTTGGTCTTCATATAGACCGGAATACGAAGGTTACACTGATTCATGAAAGCTTCAGTGTAAATATTCTGTTTCAGTGGGTGATTCACAAAAGCTTCCTAAAATGTATATGTAATTACTGTCGTAATTAATTTTCAATATGTATTATTATTAACATTTTCTGTGACAGTGTTGTTTATGCTAGCGAGACATAATTTCAGCCCCTCTCAGGTGTCAGCCACAAGTTTACGTCCTGACAGCTGCACTCTCCTATGCTGCATAGGCTGATCCCTGAAACCTGCTGCAGTCAAACTGTGCAAATCAGCTTCTGCTTCATGTTTCCTGCCATCATCTGACAACGACTGAGACTGTGTTGACTTGTTAAAACTAAAAATAAATGGGTGAAGCTACCATCAGCCAATCAAATTCATTCATTTGAAAACTGGTTTTTGTGGTAAGAAGTTTGTCCCAGAACAGCATTTTCCTCCCATCTGGACCTTGTAAGGAGGTTCTGTGGTCTGACTCAGACTCGAGGCCATTTCAACACTTTGTTTTAAGGTGATGAAAGGTCAAATTTGGTTTGGGGTTAGAATCAGGGTTTAAAATGTTTTTGGGATAGTTAGGGTTAGGGCATAGGCCCATAGGCAATTAAATGTGGATGCTTTTAAATATTCCCCTCTAAATATTGACATTGAATACCCTGTCATAATTAATTTTCAATATGTATTATTATTAACAGTTTGTGTGACAGAGTTGTTTATGCTAGGTAGACATAATTTCAGCCCCTCTCAGGTGTCAGCCACCAGTTTACATCCTGACAGATGCACTATCCTATGCTGCAAAGGTTTGCAGAATGCATTGCATAGAATGCATCGTTATCTTTTATGCTAAAACTATTTTATGCAAGAAGTAGCAAAAATGTTGGGTTATTGTAAAGCATGTAATTGCCTCACTCTTCCCTGCAGGGGGAGCGATGTATGCACTGATTCTGCCAGTACACCGCCTTATTTTCAAATTCTTAAATTAAATTAATGAAATTATTCTAGATTTATGCATTTTGTGAAACATTGTCAATATTGATGTTTTAAAATGTATGCAAAAATGCAGCCAAGGTTTAATGTTAGCACACTATAGTGAACGTGCTACACCAGACAATGGAACTATTTCTGGTCCCTAAGCCAGAGTTTACTAGCAGTGTTTACTACTGCATTTAGCTGGCTCATTGTCTCTAATGTGCATTTCCTACAGCCACAGTCATTAATAACCCTTAATATATTCAGTGTTTTTGTTGAAGGTTTTAACATGATTAGGTTTACATAAAGCAGTTCACTCACCTGCAAGCTGTCAAACAGTGATGAGTCTGGAATGAAATTAAGTTAATTATTTCAAGCTGAGCTCCGTCAGTGGTAAATTTTACACTTAATCTGCTTTTAAAAAAAATTGAATAGCAGCATTTGTAAATCCTGCTGTTCTTGAATTTTACAGCTTTCATCACTGGCATGTAATGTTTCTATTTTCCGCAGCCTACCAAGCCTGGAGTCTGAAAGAGATGAAAGGTGAGTTGGGAAAAATGTCCGAGTTAAACCCATGTGGAATTATTTCCGCAATTTGACCTGAACTCAGCAACATAAAATCTCTTCATTCGTATAGTGTGTGATTTGAGATGATTTTAAAAACATTTGTTTCAGCACAGTATACATACTTGATATGAATTTTAGTTGATGTTCATCTGTGCATTTTGATTCCCCTCTAAATATTGACATTGAATACCCTGTCATGTCTGTCAGTATACTAGTATACTTATTAACAGTTTGTGTGACAGAGTTGTTTATGCTAGGTAGACATAACTACTAGTATACTAGTATACTGACAGACAGAGGCCTCCTGTTGATGAAAAAAATGCCTGATGTTTATTTCTAAATCAGCAAATTACAGGAAGAAGAACAGGGAGGGGCTGAATTTAGGGGTGGAGTATTTTTAGGAAGGATTAGATCACATCTAATGGGAGATGTGTTCATGTAGGGCAGCAATTGGTGTATTCAGCTGCTCAGCAGATATATAATTGCTCTGCTGAGAGAAACGTGTGTCAGTGTGAGAAATCAGTAGGGGGGGGGCAAAGTGTAAACATTTACACTTATTACCACTGAATTTGGTAGTATAGAAGAAACAACATTTGCAAAATAGAAATTCCCTAATTATATCAAACGTTATTCGTGCGGAGTGAGAAACTTCTATGTACCATTTACAGTATATATATGAAAATGAGAAAACAAATAGTCATATTTTATTAATAATGTTAATTAAAATATGTTTGTCTATTCAATGCTTCCTTAAGAGTTTAGAGGGCAAACCCTTGGGATTTAGGGATTAGGTGGAATCAAATCTGCAGGCTTCTAATCATCAGACCACTACACTGCACCACTCTATTCCTCTTAACCAGAAGTCATTAGTCACAATCACAAATTATATAAGATTTAAAAAAACAAACAAAAAAAAGAGTCAAAATCAGTAGCAAAGAAGATTCTTAAAAGCAGCACAAAATGCCTGTTTCTTCATACACAGAGTAACAACAACATTAACACTGTGTGCATTTGCTTAAACATTACAGCTACAGTATAAAAGCTGCTAAATGTGAGGTTATACATCTAATGTGTTGTATGTTTTTTTTCCTCTGCAGTCCTACAGACAGAGATGTGGCCATAGATGGAGATGTCAGGTGAGTTCAAACGGTACAGCGTAGCACACCCGGCCGCCTTCAGGGAGAGATCCGGCAGCATTATCAGCTGAGCAGAGCAGCACGTCTACTTGTTATCTAAAAATTCACTACATTCAATCCTGAAGAGGACAATCCCTCTGCTCTAATGTCTGCCTCAACCTTCAACCTTTTATTAACTGCACAAATAAAACCCAGCCATTAATGAACCATCAACTTTAGTGGAGTCTTTAACATGTGACTGATAGTTTCCTGTGGACCAGGGGTCAAACCGTGTGACCACCCGACCCATGCGTTTAACAAAACCTGTAGAGTATTAAGAGGTCAATTTTAAATCAACAGATTATTGTGTGTGTGTAATTTTACACCTCTGTCAGAAAGAGAAGCCCTGTGGCCTACGCTTCCCAGAAGCCCTGGCTGTTAAACGTCACAGTTGTGGAGAACATCACGTTCGAGATGCCCATGATAAAACCAAGGTAAGAGCTCATAACTGCAGTGAGTTGTTTAATTTGTATTTGTATATTTATTACATTTGCAAAGGTTTAGGTTACCATAATCATGGCATATAAATACATATAACACATTTTAAATATGCTCGCAAAAATCAATTACAGCTGTGATACAGTAGCTTCAGGTGCTATACCAAGAAAATAATGGACTATTTTAGAAAAAAATAAATAAATAAAATTAAAAACATTGAATTAAAAATGTGTTTCCTTAAGATATAATGTCCATAAGAAGAAGAAATCCTCTTGTTAAAAAACCTGGCCCCACTGTAGTGGATTATTTTCCTGTGTCTCTTCTGTAAAAACAACAGTTCACTGCAGATCAATCAGAGGTCGTGAGTGTGAATTGTTGTTTGTCTATAAATGTAGCCCTGGGGTAAACTGCTGAACTGTGTATCCTATCTGAAAGGACGTAGGTGTAGAAGATAGATGACCACTCCAGCTTCTTTTCAAAATATTTCTAATATTATAATATATTTTTAATTTATATTTTATTATAATATATACATATGTATATAATATAATATTTATCACACAGACAGTTATTTTTATGGGTCACATGTTTAAACGATGCCTGTGTCTAAAGCAAAGTACAGGGGAACCTCTGTTTTTCAGACTTAATTCATTCCTGAAAGCTGAAAACTGAAATAATTTTCCCCATAGTAATTAATGTAAAATGGATTAAACTGTTCCTGGACTCCAGGTGCTTGGTTATTCAACAGTATTTTGTCTACATGTTCAAAAACAAAACCAACAAAAAATAATTAGATCTAACAAAAAAAAGATAAACGCAACTGAATAAAGAATGAAGCTATAAATAGGAAAGGCAATTTCATTCCTCCTTACCAGTGCTATGGAGCCACAAACCCAGGCACTTATTGATCACTTGCTGCTTGTGTGGTACTGACTTTTGTTCGGCGTTATGGTACTACAACCGGGACAACTTTTGGTTAAGAATATTGTTCGTGAACCGAATTGTTCAAAAAAGGAAGGTTTCGATAACTGAGGATCCACTGTATGTAAATGATTATTTTTTTTGGAACATCAGTCAATCAACTTTTGACTGTTCATCACGGAGATGTGTCTGATAAATTCATTTACCGCCCACATCTGTAGTCCAAACACATTACTAATGGATGCTCTGTGCTGTGCTCTGCTTGTCTGTCAGATACAAAGCTGTGATCGATGCCTGCTCTCTTCAGGCTGACATTGACATCCTTCCAGAAGGAGACCAGACAGAGATTGGAGAGCGGGTTGGTGTACTGATCCATGCTGCTGACCTTGTTCAGCCAGATTTGGTGTTAAGCTAGTAACATTTTTTTTACTGATACAGTTGGTTCCTCTGCATCACTTCAGCCATGTTTTCATTTCTGCTGCAGGGAATCATTCTGTCTGGTGGACAAAAACAGCGAATCGGCGTGGCCAGAGCCATGTACCAGCAGACCAACGTGATTTTTCTTGTAAGTCTGTTCCTCACGGAGTCAGCAGGACTAGATGAAAGAGCGATTAGCATTTAATTTAACCTTTAATTACCACCGTTAATACTGAGTCAATGGCTGCATTTGTATCATTGGTTCTTGGCTTACAGCTCCCAAAAAAGACAGAAACAGAATGTGGTCAGATACAAAATCCACTTACCGATAATTTATTGAACTTTTAGTTTAATATTTATTGCAGTCAACATTTTTTTACATGTTGATATGTTGCTTTTCTTTTTACAGTAACTATAATAAATTTTGACATTAAAATGATTTGTTCCAATATAAAGTTTGGTTAAAATGAAGAGTAAAAGGGTTAATATTATATATATTATATATTTTCTATTTAAATTATTGATTCTCCTCCTCCTTATTTGTATCAAGTCTGACTGTATTTTTATTTTTTGTTTTTTTAGGATGACCCCTTTTCTGCCTTGGACATCCACCTCAGTGACCACCTGATGCAGGACGGTATATTGAAGTTCCTGAGGGAGGAGAAGAGGACGGTGGTGTTGGTTACCCATAAACTTCAGTATTTACCTCACGCAGACTGGGTAAGACCAGAGGGCAGGCATGTGTTCGACAGAGGTCATTGTCTTGTCAGTCTAAAAACGTTATTTCCCATCAATATAACAATACTAACGATACCATTCATGGTACAAACTATTTATCATCGTACATGCAAATGTACCATATTGTATAAAGATGATTCCAGCAGTCTAAGCCCTGCCAATCACACGGTGTGTGTGTGTGTCTGTCTATCATCAGATTATTGCCATGAAAGATGGCACCATCCAGACTGAAGGCACTTTGAAGGACATCCAGAACAGTGAGCCAGAACTATTTGAGCAGTGGAAAACCCTGATGCACAGACAGGACCAGGAGTTTGAAAAGGTGATCAATTACAGTTAAGTTTAAAGTGCTAAATGATTTACTTCAACGTTTAATTTTCTTAATTTAATAGTCTTTTCTGGATTCAGGACAGGTGTCCAGAGTCTGACACAGTCTGGAGTAGATGTTTTGATCATCTGCCACTTTGCTCAATGAGACTTAATGAGCTTTTGGTTCATTCCCCCCAGGAGACAGTTGCAGCAAGTAATACAGATCTGGAGAGAAAAAACCTTCGGAGGGCCATGTACTCCAGAGAGGCTGCCAGGACGGAAGAGGACGAGGAAGGTGAGGGGACAACATTATATCCCTGCATTCTTTCACCTCTGATTTTGCTGTTAAAGTCGAGTCTTTATGCAGTATTTTTCAGAGATTTGAAGTCTAGTTTCCCACAGGTTTTTTTTCTAGAACCTGAGGCTCAGTGCAGCTTTTTAACTGTGGTTGTTTAGCACAGGAATTGTTAAACAAAAGTCAATCCTATTGGCAGCCCCCCGGCCGAGTTCATCCCACTGAAGTCTTCCATCCAGCTAATGTTGTTCACCAGGTTAAAACCCCATGAAGTACTCACAAAGATAATTACTAGTCAGCTGGTATTAGCTAGAGGTCTTCAACTACTATAGAAATAACTCTGGCTGACTAACATACATTTGAACAATTTCTGGGTGTCTGCTGGTGAATGTATTGGAAGGTGCTAAGGTACAGCGGCTGTACTCTTTATCTGTGTTCTGTGTTGTCTCCCGTGTGCTGGTGGCACCCTGGGATGGGCGAATACAATGGCTGCAGCAACTGGTGCTGCCCTCATACTTGATCGAGCAGGTGTGACCAGATGGCATGGCTTGAAACAAGTCAACTCAGAAACACACACACAAAACAGTGTGGCATTGTGATCTACGCAAACTACAGTTGTGTCAGCTTTTCCATTGTCTTTTCATTTTACTGTGTATCAATCAATGGCTCCTGAAAGCATGACTGTACGTAGATGGTGCTGGCATTATTCTGTTTAGCCGCTCTGTCCTTTCCCCCTTCTTTCATTTCCTGCTTCCCCTCTGCTTATAGCTTGTCTTAGCCCCCTGTTCATCCACGTGTTGATGCATGTTGCATACGTCGGAGAAGAGGAGGAGGCAGGAGGTACATGGGTCCTCACCCCAATTTGTGTTTGGCTGCTTTATTTCCTGCTTTATTTAGATAGAGGAGAATCTATATGTCACTAAATGTGTGTATTTCTGATAGAAAAATACAATCTTTTGCTTTCAATTATCCATTTGCTACAAAATGTTGGGTTCATGTTAATCCGTTTAAAGACAATGAAATGTAGGAGGAAAACAATAGGGGAAAAAAGTCATGAAATTAGTCATAAATTCAGTAGAGAGCACAGCCAACTGCAGTATCTAGGGGCTATAGACCCCTGTTAAAGACTTCTGCCTTAGGACAAAAGAAACTACAATTAATTTGAATGAGCATTGGTTTACTAAATATTCTGTACATACTTCAGCCTCCTTTATGCGCCTCCTCTCTCCTATGATTTTGTTGTTGTTGTTGTATTTACTTCTGCAGCAGTGCTGCAGGAAGAATTATGAAAATAAAAAAAATGTGAGAAAAAAAAGTAAAAATCTTAGTGAGATTTGTGGTGAGGATATCAGGAGGAATAACCTTAGAAATCATTTAATGTGAAGTCAGAGCTGGAGGTCAATACAAAGCTGTTTATCATGAGGTAAGAAAAGAAAGTGTTAGAGCACAGCACAGAGGTCAAAAGTAATCATTAATTCTAAACACACACACATCTCACATTCACATTCTATTTTTTTTTCTTTTGCTTGACGTCAGAGGAATCATCTGAGAGTGATGACGATGACAACCTGTCACAGGTGATGCGCCAGAGAGCCACCATCCCCTGGCGTTCCTGTGGCACCTACTTGTCCTCCGCTGGTCTCCTCCTGCTCTCCCTGCTCCTCTTTTCACAGCTCCTCAAGCACACCTTTATGGTGGCCATCGACTACTGGCTGGCACACTGGACCTCACATGTCATAAAGGCCAAGATAGACGCCCACGCTCGCAACTGTACCATGGGTCAGGTGAGACATTTTCTAATGCTGTGGAAATAACCAACGTGTTTAAAGAGTTGAATATTTATGAAGTTATGTGTTGCTTTTGAATATCTATGAATTAATTATATGGTAGTAGTAGTACTTATTAACAAGAAACAACCTCTTTGAGAATTAAGTAAGGAGCACTGAGTGAAAACTAAAGCACTGATCAGATGGAGTGAACACTGACTCCCTGAAATCATGATGCATGATGAATGACATGTTCTCGTTGGTGTAAATAGTGTAGTATTAGTCTTTATAATAATATATTTTGTTGCAGCCTAAAAGAAAATGAGGGAAAAAGAGTATAGTAGTCCACATATGAAGTCAAAAAAAACATTCACCCTCATGTTCACACTTTTTCTCAATTAAAGTGCCCATTTAACCTAATCCCACAACGTGCATGTATTGGAGGCTGAGGAGAGGCCCCAGAAAACACACACACAGACACAGACAGACTCACACTCTGGTAGAATGTACTAATTTAAAACTAAATCAAAAAAGTGCCTTTTAAGAGCACAGTATATAAAAACTGAATGTGATTGTTGAGTTGTAAAGGTTGAGCCCTGGGAGTAGCCAAACTGACTGCAAGAATAATTTGAACAAATGTCTCAGGGATAAAAAAAAAACCTTTTTCATGAAATTTAACACAGTCCTGCTGCTACTGAGCCATTTGTGGTTAGTGGTCCAATTTCCGGTTGTTTATAGTATAGGCTTCTTTTTTAGCTTTGCCTCGTGGCTGTCAGTTACTGGTATTTGTTGAATACAAAATTAGGTCACAAGAAAAAAATAGCATAGAGTTTTGTTCTCAACTTACATTATTTATTTTATAGCCCAGGTAAATGAACAGACCAATGAGCTGGATCCATGCAGCACAACAACATTCAATGTCCTTCTCTTCTCACATTTTCACTGACTACACCCAAAAGTCAGACACTGGAGAACTCACCCATGCAAATACACTTGCCCAAATTTTTCAGTCTACTGTAAATACTGGCTGAAGGTTAGAGCTGCGTTGTTGTCATATTGAGGTCGCAGCAGCTGTCGGTGAGCTCTCATGTTCCAGCACCAATAAGCAGCACTGTTATGTGTGTGCGTTTACGTAGGTCAAATAAGCAGCACTGTTATGTGTGTGCGTGTATGTGGGTATTCACAGGTCTCCGTGTGCTTGTGTGATTATGTGTCTTCTCATTCTGTGAACCAAAATGTCAGGTCACATTTCACGGTCACATGGAGGCTAAAGACACAGACCAGGGCAGCTGTTTTTGAAGTGTCTTCTCTCCTCATGTCCACTTCTTACCCTGTGGACAGGTCTCACTCTCCCCTCTACAAATAGACTCTGTGACAAAACTCCAGGAAGCCTGTCACCGTAGTGCGGTGTAAATCTTTCTTGGGCTGTGATTCAGTTTGTCTTCAGCAGCTTTATCTCACCGGTAATGTTTGGATTACTATTAGTGTTCATGTGAAAATGATTATCTGGTAATTCATTTAACATTTTGATGTGGATATACATTTTTAACTTTTTTTCAGAAAGTTTCAGAAAGTAAATAATAAGAGCGAAACACAAAGGAGGCAGGTGCGCCTTTACAGCCTTTAGGGAGGCCGACAACATTTTTTGCAGTATTATAACTTTATTCATGGGTCCCTAGAATCCTTCTCCCCTTCAGTGGGGCAAAGAGTGGAGGTGAACTGAGGACACGGTGCAGCTTGTTGCATTAACACTTCAAATGTTGGCAGTGTTAAAAGCCTGACTGGCTTGTTTCCAAGAAGAAAGCTAATTTACCACCAGTCTCTGTGTTTAATTAGGCCTTTAATTACTCTGAAGGCAAACTGAGAGAGAGGAGCCACCTGTGTGTGCTGTGACTGTCTGACACACATACAAAATGTAATGTAGTGTAATGGTAGTATTGTCTCTCACTTTGTTGTGTTTCAGGACTGTGGCCTGAGTCACTCCTGGTACCTGACGGTGTTCAGTGTGCTCTGCTGCCTGGGCATCGTCCTGTGTCTTGCCACCTCTGTGGCCGTGGAGTGGACAGGACTCAAAGTGGCCAAAGAGCTCCACCACAACCTGCTCAACAAAATCATACTGGCACCCATGAGGTGTGTATGCTCAGGTGTTGTGAAGGAGCTTGTGCTGAAATGGGTCATCCGTGTCAAAGGAAACACCGATAAAAGCATCAGTTTTCGCTTCATTACTTGGAACACCATCTGTTCAACTTACGAAAAACCACAGAGATTGCTGACATAGAGACGCCCACGTGCACATTAGCATCCAGAATGTACTGCATGTACAGCACTCCAGTCACACGTGAATAAACACTGTTTCAGATAAAAACACAAGACACTTTGACAGCTATTTGTATAACATTGGGCGATATAATTATTCTTTACCTATTTTTAATAATAATAATTTTTACACTTCTACTGTTACAATTGATATTTCTTTTTACCTACCTTTAACCCTACCATGCTGATGTGATGCTAAATTTTCCATTTGGGGATCAGTGAAGTACATTGCTCCATATGTATATTTATATTAGCAGTATTACTACTAGTGATTTGTTTGCATTCCGACCATCATAAAACAGAGAGAGAAGCTGCGCCGATGAAGAATATGAAATCAAATATATTTGATCAGTAAAATTGTTATTTATTAAAAGAACACGGTCCAGACCTGCTTTATAGTGAAGGTGAACTGAAATGGAAAATGCCGTGAAGGATAGAAGAATATAGAAGAATAGTAGTGGTAGTAGTAAAAAATGTAGATGATGCTTTTGATATAACAGTTGTGGTGATAACTCTGTAGTAGTAGTAGTCTCCACAGTTGTTTTTGTTGTTATCATTACTATTAGATGTATTAGTACTGGTCAAAGTACTGTAGGAGTAATAGCAGTGTTAGTAGTATTAATGAGCATTTGTACGTATTCTTATTGAAATTATTAGTAACAATAGTTGCCGCAGTAGTTGTGGTAATGATAGCAGTAGTAGTATTAGTCCTGAGTGTAGTAGTAGTAGTATTAGTAGTAGTTCTGAAGGCAGGTTTAGTCTGGCATAATGTTATCAAATAGTGACAGTGGTATTACACAGTCCTCCACTCTGTTCCTGTCTCCAGACTCTTTGAGACGACTCCACTCGGCAGCATCCTCAACAGGTTTTCTACAGACACTAACACCATTGATCAGCACATCCCCTCCACCCTGGAATGTCTGTCCCGTTCTACCCTGTTATGTGTGTCCGCTCTGGGTGTCATCTCCTACGTGACCCCTGTCTTTCTCTTCGCACTCCTGCCACTGGCCATCGCCTGCTACTTCATTCAGAAGTACTTCCGTGTGGCGTCCAGGTAAGTTAGACGCACAACGGATTTCATGTTTTACATTATTTTTTAAATCACATTTTATTAAATAAACTGATCACTCTGACCCTGACCTTACGACCCCTCTCTTTTACCCTGTGCTCAGGGACCTGCAGCAGCTGGAGGACAGCACCCAGCTCCCTCTCCTGTCCCACTTCTCAGAGACAGTGGAAGGTCTCACCACCATCAGGGCACTCAGGTAAGAAACCTAAGCTTCAGAATTGCTCCCTCTTCAGTTGATCATGAAGAGACGTCATGATGTTATGATTCAGCCACACAAGCACTGACAGTGTAAGGATGACAGAAACAATCGTCCTTTTTTTCTTATCTTCGCCTTTCTGTTTTTCAGGATGACACTGAGTTATAACAGCCAATTTGTGTGTTTCACGATTAAAATATTTTCTCTGTTGTTAGGTACGAGCCCAGGTTCAGACAGAGGTTACTGCAGTTCACTGATGCCAACAACATCGCTTCTCTATTCCTCACAGCAGCCAATCGGTGGTTGGAGGTCCGGATGGTAAAGTCATATCTTTTAGCTTTAATAAAACCAGTGCTGATGACTGTTAAACACAACAGCAGCTTGTTTACATTGATGCTGAAGTGACCGAGTAACTGCTCCCTCTGCTGGGACAATGTTTTTGTTTTTTTTATCTAAGCATTTATCGTTTGTCTAAGCTGAGGAGGAGACTGAGAAGAGGACAAATCTTTGTTCGTTTGGTTGTTATTTGTTGTTACATGACACACACTGGCTGTCTCCCTCTATGCAGGAGTATATTGGGGCCTGTGTGGTGCTGGTTGCAGCTGTTGCCTCCATCACTAACTCGCTCTACAGTCACCTGTCTACCGGACTTGTTGGACTTGGACTGACGTATGCTCTCATGGTGAGATGAGTTAAACGTCTGTACCGTGATCACATTTAATACTCTGCACAATTTGGTCGCATTTATGTGTAATTTATGATTCATTAGAATGAACTGAAAGAATATAAACATCATGCGAGTCATACTAACGGTTCATGTTTCCAGAAAGTAGGTCAACTTTGTTTTGGTATTTGCAAAGTTCTGATCTAAATGCATGAAAATCAGTGGCCAAAGCTGAGATTTGACCTTGGTTTGATACCTGGTACATTGTATGAACACTAGGTATTTTGCATATCTGATCAACTTCCCCCAACTTATCATCATTTTGCATGCTTTTTTATTTTAATTTTAGCTTTTAATTAATGATTGATTTGGGTTTTTTTGGGTGGTTTTTTTATGGCTATGGCTATATTTTATTGCAAAGATTAGCTATTTAGTTAAAGGTTTTAGTGAATGGATTTGGAAAATTACAGAAAACTTGAGATGTTTCCTTACTTACATTTCATTTTTTTATACTTACATTTCTACAGTTTCTATACAAATAGTTTTTTGTATAATAACACACAAGAACAGCAGCTTGTTAACCTTTTCAGAAGGCTTATTTGAAGACGTTATAAAACAAAACAGTGTTTGGGAGCTCACCTATAACCAGCATCATGGATGATCATGGTGATTACACTCCAGTAAATTTTTGGCTGCTATAATAAACTTTCTGAATGTCTCACAGCTTGTAATGCAATGACAGTGTCTGGGCTGCAAAGACTTTGTGCCTGTGTGGTGACAACCGCTCTCACTAACTCTTGTCCTCCCCCTCCTCTCTTTCCACATATCAGGTGTCAAACTACATGAACTGGATGGTTCGTAACCTGGCAGACATGGAAGTCCAGCTTGGCTCAGTGAAGAGGATTAACGGCCTGCTCAAAACTGAACCAGAGAATTACGAGGGGCTGCTCAGTGAGTGCAGTATAACACTGACAAGGTTTACTCTGAAAAACATAATCATTATTAACACCGTTAACTCAGGGGATTGTTGCTTTTCATTTCTGATGTTCAACTTGAGGCTCCATTTACCAGAGTTATATAGTACACTGATGCGGTTGAAATAGAGTTGTATTAACTTATACTTATATATCAACAGCTGAGTTATATACTTTTATCACATAGTAGTATCTCTCAAACAGGTATCTTTGTACTGTATGTTTATTATTTATATTCATTGTAGTAATTGCCAATATCCATTTCATTCGTATTTCTGTCATAATTCTTGTATCCATTTGTCGTCCTTCAAACAAAACAAAAAAAACAAACAAAAAAAAGTAAACAAGTTTTAAAAAGTTTTGTTTTGGTCAGGTAGGATATTTGCATATGACTTATTTTTTGTTAGCATTTAGATGCTAACTATGTTCTATGTTTAGTTAACTCGGCTATTCCAAAACATACCTTTTATGTGTATCTAGATAACATATACAGTAGCTACTTATATGATTATGTAACATAATTTAGACATCTTTTTATTCATCTCTGGCTCCTCAGTGCCGACTTTAACTTGTTTTCCATTGTGCTAGCTTTAACTCTTTATTTCTGATTTGCCTTTTCTTACTTTAGCCCAGATTTATGTTAACCTTTGGTTATTCATGTTAACTTGCACCTTATTTTAGCTTCTTGGATATTTAAGATTTGAGTTTTTCTAGCTATTTATGTTGTGTATATTTGGTATCTTCTTTGTACTTTTACTGTATTATAACAGGTTTTTAAAGGTTACATTTATTTATTTTATTTAGCTTTATGTTTTTTCTTTACTTTTCAGTTTACTTAAAAAATACTTTCATTTAAACCATCCCTGAAACACTCCTGTTACTAACACCCGACACAGGGGGCAGGTTTTTGGTGCTCAACAAACCATGGTCCTGCCAGGTCCTGGATTCAAACTGACATTACTGTGGTTATGAACCGGATCCTTTAACTGGCCCATTTAGTGTGACGTGTGATAGAGTGTCCTCTAATTTTCTTACACTGGTTTAAATGTCTGCTTTCAGCTGTTTCTCAAGTCCCTGACGGCTGGCCGCAGCAGGGCGAGATCAAAATTCAGAATCTGAGCGTCCGATACGATACCACACTGAAACCAGTGTTAAAAAACGTCAATGCACAAATCAGTCCTGGACAGAAGGTAAACAAGAAGAGATATGATCATGATAGGTGCCATTTTTGAAATAGGATATAGATGGTGGTGATGATGATGAAGATGATGATGATGATGATGGAATTTGTTTTCAGGTGGGGATCTGTGGGAGAACAGGCAGTGGTAAATCGTCATTCTCTCTGGCCTTCTTTCGCATGGTAGACATGTTTGAAGGTAAGTTTATATACCCAAAACCAAACATGATCCTAACCATATATATATATATATACACACACACACATATAAACATATATATATATATACATATATATGTGTATATATATATATATCAGTCTCTTTACATTACTTTTGGAAAACAACAGTAAAACAGGAAAAAAAAGTACATTTCAGCTACATGTTCTCGTTTTTTTATTTACTTATATCTGGCATCACCTATGGTTCTGTCTTAAGTTAATTGTAGGTCATTCCGTTTATGGTTTTGTGTGTCACCTCTCTCTCACTCACAGGAAGGATTGTGATCGACAACATCGATATTGCCAAGCTGCCACTGCAGACCCTGCGTTCTCGCTTGTCCATCATCCTTCAAGATCCCATTTTGTTCAGTGGCACCATCCGGTGCGGTTCCTGTCATTATGCCTCATTAGTCCGGCATTATTTAGCCATGGGTGACATTAGCTAGTGTGGGGCAGTAATGTATTGGTACAACATGGAGCATCTGAAAAAGCAGGAGCAGTTGGCCAAATGTGACACTCTTCAGAGAAGCATAACTAGAACAAAGGGTCTGAGATAAGAGGACATTCCTCTGAGAACTCTGCTGTAGGGGACTATTTATAGACACCAGTCATGGCTAACAGCTTTTGACATGCCCCAGAAGGATATATGAACAAGTGTGAGCAACAATGAGGATAGATTCTCTGAAAATGTGTGAAACTTGTGTGTTTGAGGGCAGGGTGTGATGACATTTTTGTCAATCAAACAAATGTGATTTTTAAACATCATAAACTGTAAACTATAAACTGTATAAAAATCTTTAATAACGCAATAGTGTGTTTGTGTGTGTTTGTGTAGGTTTAACCTGGACCCAGAGATGAAGGCCACAGATGAAATGCTATGGGAGGCACTGGAAATAGCTCAGCTAAAGCCTGTGGTGAAGTCACTTCCTGGAGGCCTGGGTGAGCAGATCTGCTTTATAGCATCTCATAAACACAACAATATTATCGTAGGAGGTGAATGTGTGACCTGAGGGAACATACGTAATCATTTCTTGTTTTGTATCACACTCACTTTCTTGTCCCCACGTTCACCTACTTGAATGTCAGCTAACAAACATGGAGCTGGTCTATCAGAATACATATTGTTATCATTCTGTTGCTGTTGCCTTTATCAGGGATGAGCAGTGATTTGGCAGTTCTTACAGCTAAGTTGAGGGTTGAAAGAAGCTGGGGATGTATTGTGTGGTAGAAGAGGAACTTTATAACAAGGGAACTCATCCACCAAATAGTGCCGTATCAGAATGCATGGCCATTCATTTTTAAACTTCCGTCAGACCTGCTGACTGTGTTTGTAGTGTGTCTGTGTTGCAGCAGAACAGACAGTGCCTCATCAACAGACCTAACATAGACAGTCCCTGAGGAATCACCACTAATACAATATTATGTTACAGTTTTCACTGCAAATGGATGAATAGTCAGGATGAATAGTCATACAGTTAATTTTCACTTGAGCCAGGTGTTTACAACAGAGGTGTGGCTCATTGTTGTAGGGACATGTTCTTGTGGTTCTTGTCTTTTGAGGATCATCAGGACATATTTGTGTAGAGTGTTAAAGAGAGTCTGTGGCGGTTTGCGCTTTGACTTAAAGTAGTCAAATTAGTGTTTTATGTTTCCTTGTAGTGTATTTATGAATTTTTTTCACACTATTATCATAGGTGTCTATTTGAAACAGCACTGCTCTGTGCTATATTTAACGTGGTAAATATGCACTCAGCACAGCCAAAAGTCTGGGATTGAACACAGACACAGGTTTTGTCATATAAATTATAAACGTATTTATATAATTTTATAATATATTATATAAATATAATATAAATACCTATGTATAAAATGTATATATATATATAACAATGCAGATAAATAAAATAAAACACATATTTATAAAAAGTAAAATATAAAAATAAGCTATATATATGTCAAACAAATAATAATAATAATAATAA
>NW_007585125.1:181674-209230 GCF_000523025.1 Cynoglossus semilaevis | reverse complement strand
GTGTGGCAGAAGTGAAATGTGTGGCCTGGTCCCGGTGGGCTGCTCAACAGAATGTACTGACATTTTCAATATTGCTATCAAAAATGATAGCATATTCTGTATTTTCTCCTCTGAGAACAAGACTGGATGTCAGGTTTTTAGTCTATATATCAGAACATTTGAAACAACAAAGGAAAAAAACAAAGTTAAATAAACAAGATAACTCTCAGACTAACAATCTGAAAAAAAAAAACACTTGTAGATTGTGAATCAGGTTAATTGGATTTTACAACAGCGTTCGTTTTCCTCATTACCGTTCAATGATTGACTTTGGCTCCAGTTCAACCAGCAAATGGTTTAAAGCAGTACATTTGTATGGGTAGAAATAATCATTTTGTTTGTCTAATATATATTGTATATTACTAGAGTATGGCAAATACAAAGAGTAGACTTTTTTCTGATTAAAAAATGTAAAAAAAACAATCACTTCATTAACAGAATTTAACAATTATTGACAACTAGTCATGGGAAAACATTTTGGATCGTTCATGGGCTCAAAGTGGCCCCTGGGCCAGGAGTTTGGCACCTCTGCCTTTAACACTTTTCACAGATTGAAACAGATCATTTATCAACAACACAGCAACAATCTCTTGAAATTACTGCAAAATATTTCGATGTATTTGCATTAGATTTGCAGCTGTGTCACATATTCTGCCTCAGGCTGTGATTTCTGGTTAAACTAAAACCAGTAATGCAGACAAAAAAAACAACTCTTAATGGAATGTCAACTCGACTGGATGAGAATTGTATCAGAAAAATAAAGATTTTTAGTCAACATGCTGTTTTCTTGGCACTCATGCACAGAAACATCACATGAAACCCTTGACGACCTATGCTTTGTGATTGTAGCAAACAATAGTGAAATATCCATTAGTCTTCATGTGTTCTACTGGTGTGACTTTCTGACCACACACCACCCAAGCCATTAGGAAATGTCAAGGTAATTTATAATCCTGCTCGCTGTAAATGCATTCACGTTTTCCCTGTTGTTGCCGTCGTTGAGCTGTAATCACATGGAAAACAGCATTAGGTAAATATTAGCCGCACAACATTAGCCGCACAACGGACCGAAACGGCGCATGAAGCAGATACTCTAGTCAACACACACACACCAACACACATACATGCATGGTGCTGTGTCTTTCCCTGTGTGCTGTGTGTTTCCCTAATCAGAGAGCAGAGAAAGACCACATGATGTCAGTGAGAAGTAATGAGAAATGAAATGCAATTAACACAGAACAGGAAAACTGTCAGAGTCAGAACAATTTAATTTCCTGACTGCGCTGTATATTTTTATTACTGGTCATTTACCAGTGGGGAAAGACAGAGCTAATATACTATCCATAAGTCATTGTTAAATGAGGGTTGGTCTGACATGCAATATTTGTCATTCAAAAGCAGCTGCCAGCACTGTGGCAACAACAATTACAGCACTATTAATAAGGAAAAGTAATACACATGTCCTGGTATTATATGTGTTATTTAATGTTATTGAAGTGTCATCAAATAACAAATGACAGGAAGAAGACAGATGTGAGAAGAAACATTTAAAAAAATATATGGATCATAAATACCAATGCGTGTATATATATATATATATATATATATATATATATATACACATACATAATATTAAATAATAATACTATGTATATAGTATATATGTATACTGTATTAGTTAGTTAGCCATTGGCCTTGTTCTAAATAAACATTTGAACCTATCCAGAAACCTGTGCCTCAGGGATTGGAGCTCTCCGTGGTGCTGATTCGGATTCGTCGCACATTGCCATGTAAAGTTATCTGCAAGTTCAACAATGCAGCAGATGTAGAGCTCAGCTCCTCTTATATATATAAAAAAAGTGGAAAAAACCCTTAGCATAACACGTAGCAAGGACAAGTTAGCTATTGTTCATATATGGAAATCAATTTTTATTTATTTATTGTTTGTATTTATTTAGCAACAATTTTGACTCCGTGTCTGTCTACATATAAAAGTAGAAAAAGTAAATGGTTTCCATAAAAGAAAACATGGAACTCTTTCCATTCTGCTGCTTCAGTTGACGTCGACGGCACAGAACCAAATGACTTTGTCCTTTTCCATTACATGGTCTATGGCACAAAGATGCACATTTGTCATTTGTGCAGTATGAGGTCAAACACTGTCTTGCTAAAAAATCCATACACTTTATCTTGATGGGATCATATATCTCTCTTAAATAATAAAAACAACAACAACAAAACTTCGGCCTTGGCATCAACAGTTCCTGAACAGATTTGCAGATCACTCACTCTGACTGCATCTCATCATCATCTGTTTTTCAACCTTAGGGTCGTGACCCACATGAGGTCAACTGGAGTTCAAATGGAGTCGCCTGAAATGTCTTTAAGAAATGTATTGATAAAATATGTTAAAAAAAACTGAAGAGGAACTGAGGTCCACAGGATGGAAGAGAACACAACTTAAATGGTAGACCTGCTAATGTGGTTGAGTCTGTCTGCTGAAGGACCGATTCCCTAAGTAATACGTGATACATGTATCTAATTATCATGTCAGAATCTATTTTTTTTAAAGAAAACAATTCAGTGCTTCAGACATTAGGCATTAGAACTCAACTGTTGATATAAGAGTCAGAATCTAACTGCATTTGGGACTAAGAACCGCGCTGAACCTTTTCAGCCAAGACGAGATAATTGAATTCTTCTTTTCATTTACTGTGGACATTTGCAGTCTGAGAAACTTTGAGGCTAACAGGGGAACCTTTTCAGAGTCTTCAAAAAGACTTCTGTGGAACTTTGTGATCGCAAAATATAATGGACACCTGCCCAGGACAACGTCGGGAGAAACACTGGGGTTAAAATTAAAAATGGGTTTAGAGATTTAAGAGATCTAAAATTGAGTCTGTTTATTTCAGGAAAAGGCTTTGAAAACATTGTTCATTTCCAAGGCTGGGATTTCTTTTTAACTGAGATGAATCGGTCAGAATTTCAACTGGATGTGCTTTTTTTTTCAAATTTATGTTATTAACAGGGGCGACTGTGACAATGAGGATGCCCCCGAAATAACTATAACCAGTGATTCAGAGAAATATTTTTAAACCAATGTCATAAAATTGAATGAGCTGGAGATTAAGATAAAGTTGGTTGACAAATGTTTGACATTCAAATTCTCCTTTGAATGTCAAACATTTTATACTGACATGTTTTATGACCACGTTTGTGCGGCAGCTCCAAATATCCCAAAGTCATCGTTAAATCGGAGAAACAGAACTGCTGAAAACGTCCTGTTTGACTACACAGCAGAGGACAATTGTCGTCTTATCCTGACTCCTGATCGGGGTCAGCCGCTCACCCATCTGCTCAGACCCATCACTTATTACCTGTCGGCAGACCCGGCACGAGAGCTTATCGAATAGATTTAATTATGTCTCTCTAACGCCATCTTTCAATATTTGCTGTCAGGCTGCTTCACCAGACAGTGCTTTCATAAATTCCAATTGACCTGTCGGTAACACACACTGTGTGGCCTCTGAGTTATGCCGCTGTTGTGAGAACCTAAACGATAAGTGCACTCATACAAACGGATGCACAAACAGATCTGTGCGGCTCACGTCTGCCTTGACTTCGTCCTGTTTGTAGGAGACAACAGCAAGGTTGGATGAGGTGGGAGTGACAGAACCAGACCTGGTTTCATTTTACACACCGCTGAGCAACTCACTGTGACAGCGCACAAAAGATAATCAGCACAAAAGAGGAGGAGGAGGAGGAGGAGGAAGAGCTACAAATCCTCAGACCAAGGCCTTAAATTTCAGAGCTCGGAGAAGAAATGAACGATAGCCCGTCCGCAGCAGCCGGAGAAGACAGAACACAGAGATTAATGTCAGAACCTCTGATGAAGCACACGGCGAAAAAAAAGCAATAAATTGAATGTTAAAATTATAACAGTGTTTGATAAAATAGTAACGTTACTGATTGTATAGTTGAGAAGTTATAAATGACAAAGCGACAGCCTTGACTGTTCACATCTTCAATCAGCTAGTAACAACTTTTCATTCAGACTATTCTCCTGTCTCGAAGACTTTATTTAAACCAAGTTTAATTTTGTTAATGACTGTCTAATGTAGAGAAGGAGAAATGACAAAGCTCTGTGGAAATCATCCATCCGTCTACAGTTTGACTCATGTGCTGAGCTTAAGACCAAACTGTTTTGATCAGAATAAATGAGGAAGGAAGCAGTTGTACAACTTGATGAAACGAAAAAGAAAGATAGAAATCAAAAAAATGTTTAAAGTTTTACAAACACCAGATTGACTCTTTCTTTGAAATTTCTAACATATATATATATATATATATATATATACATATATATATATATACACAGTATATACGTATGTATATATATATATGACTTTATTTATTATCCCTTCTCTGAAGTTCTGCTCTAGAAGGAAACAGGAATGAATCAGTTGGAGATGAACAAAAATGATGGTGAGGTTTGGACCGGTGGTTGTTGAAATGCAGCAGTCATGTATGATGACATGTGGATCGGAGACACTAGCACCATCTAAAGGACAGAGCGCTCAATTAAAAAAAACCCAAAAAACAAGTAGGAATAAATGAAATGGCATCTGCATAAAATAATGATAATTTCCTCTGGGCTACTAAGAATATACTACATATATTTGACACATACTTTAGTAGGACAGTCATAGTGGCCATTAGAACACTAATACCTCAACAGAACACTGTTCACTGCTCAACAGTCACGTAAAGTGATGAGTAATCCAAATTAAGCGGACGATACCGTACTTCCAACTTCCAGCTAATAATAAAAAAAAAAAACTGATCTGAAACTGGACTGATTTCTGAACTCCTGTTTCCATCACAGTCTGGAGCTGCAGGCTCTGAAGATTGGCCTAGCCGTTATTGTGGCGTGTGATGGAAGTAATGAGACCTGTATAAATTAGGAAAATGAATGGGAGGAATCAGAGCGGCTGTAGAGCTATGGAGGAATGACGTGAAATAATGACAGCCACTTACACACGGCAGATCACCGCAGCCACCTGCTGCTGCTGCTGCTGAAATGATGAAATAACAATGAATAGGAACTGCTCAGGTCTGTCATTTATAAGGGTGGGCATGAATGGGACTAGGGCCACACCATTGTGATGCTTTGATTGGCAAATGTTTCAAGTTTCACAGATTTACACTTTTTTCTGATGGCGTAAATCTCTACGATCCATTGTCCGGAAAAAAAGGGGAATACAGAAATAGAATACAGAGAAAAACACATCAGGATGTGAGTGATTCAGAGACATGAGTGAGGCAGTGGAAGATCAGTGGGGGAACTGCTCTTACACAAAGACGGACAGCAGGTGGTGTTAAGGAGGCCCATTGTTACCAAGCACCCAAAAGAGCACTCACCAAGTGCCCCTAGTGGAGAGAAAGAAATAATGTCGATAAGAATGCACTCGGACGTTTCTGAGTTCATGTGAGAGAACACTGGAAACTGAGAGGAACCGGAATTGATGCCTTGCAGGTGTTTGCTAGCTGCTGCTCAGACCACAGCAGGGATCTGAGGTCGGACGAATCACCACGAAAAAAGAAAATCTAATCTAATATTCAAAGCACTTCAAGGCTGAGTGAAAACAAGTATTACTCTGTTGTACTCCAGTAGAGCGGTATGTTTTCTAAAGGCTAAATACAAATTGGATTTGAAGTATTTGCTCTAGTAGTTTAACCACAGTAGACACTGTATATGTGAAATCAGGCTGAAGTTACCTGTTGACCTCATGCAGTGGTTTCCAAAGTGGGGGGGTGAGTCCCCTCAGGTGGCACAATGCTGTTTAAATAGCTATTCTTTAATTGGGCCACAGGCGGGTTTTTGATATTTGTTAAACATGTCAATCATTTTCTTTTCCTAAACAAATGAATTAAATGAATTAAATGAATTAAAATGATGAATTAAAGTAAATATAACACACTCTAAACGTTTTGTTACATATTTTGTAGCATTGTCTGTGGATTTACAAAGAGGGCTCCCTGCCAGAAGCTAATGCTGTTTGGAGGTCCATGACATGGCTTTCTGCTCCTGTGACAGAGGGTAAACGAAACTTTACTTTAGTGAGTTTTATTTTCTATTTTTTCTTCATCATGTGACCACTGACCCTTTTTTTTCAATAATGCAGCCCAGCGCAGTGCATTTTTTTAGAAACTGGCAGCACAGCGTCCACTGCCTCCTTGGCTAAGAAGAAAATGTATTGAGCTGGCAGACCTCCAAAGCCTTTCCACAGAAATATGAAGTGCAGGGAACAAAATAGGGGGCAGAACAAAAAAAACCCACTGTGCCTCAGCAAATCAACAGCTATCCATTACCTCCAACCTCTCCATCTCGATTCACTTCGGTCTGAGTTTGCTTAATTCATAGTTTCCATTTAATTCTTCTTCCATTGAATGTTACGTTTGTGCGTTGGCATTGAAGCCATAAAGGAGCTCCTGAAAAGTAATGGACACGTCTCGGCCGGACATCACAGTGACTCATACAGTGGCCAGAAAAACTCAGCACTGCAGTTTGGGCATTCAGTTCAGTTACCATGATGGTCACTGTCCTGACAGTGGATGAAAGCCCGGGGGCTGGACTTATGTAAACACCCCCACACGGCCTTGTTATGTAGAACTGCACTGGCCCCAGCTGAGTCGAACGGAGCCGAGAAAACAATCCTTCTTCTGAGATAACCTCTGAAAGACCCCGGGAAAAAAAAGAAAGAAAAGTCTGGCAGCCTCCTCACTTCTCCTCAGTCACAATGTAATTATTTCCAGAGTTGGGAATTAATTAAAAAATGTGCATCCATCTGTGCAGGAAGACGACTCAGAAAGAATAACAATGGCAATGTCCAAATGAAGTGAATGTCAATCGTCGTTCTTTGAAGGGATGATGTCGCTCTAATGCAGTTTTAACTGGGGAGCTAATTAAATCTTAAACCAGCCGCAATAGAACAGTAATAAGATTTTCAACAAACTGTGAAGTAAAAAAAAAAACTGGTCCAATTAAATTTACATTTGGTTGAGGGTGGATGACAGTTTGACTTTATAGTGAAACCTATGTATTTTTAAAGAGACGGCAACTTAAAAAAAATGCTTAAAGGCATAAAGTGTTTCTGTAGGTCCAGAGTCCAGAGGTGAATTTAATGAAAATACATCAATATGAAAATATCAAACTGAAACTGTGAAAGTCCTTCACATGGTCTGCTTTAAAGAGGTACCGATTGGTTCAAAAACCCGCTTTTCAAAGCCAATTTTTCATGTAAGTTTCATTTAATCTCTCGTGTCCTTGTGAAGGGGATTTTGTTGCATTCATGTACGTGTACTTCTGTATTTTCCCAGGATTCATTTAGATAGTTATTTTAATTTATTTTGGTGTTTGTATTAGTTTTAGCTCCAGTGGTATGTCCTAATCTTTGAAAACTTGACAGTAGTCTTCCAGTGCAGCTTATGATTTTCGTCATACATTTAAAAAAGTTTATTTTTTCTGCAATAAGTAAAGTCAGTATTTTGTTGTTGAAGTCAGTATTTTGTTAAATTGAAGTAAAGTCACTGTTTCCTGTTGACTTCATCCCTATATCTTATCGACGACCACTGGTGATAACACAGTCCTGTGTTGTTAGATTAAACTCCAGCTGCTGCTGGTTGTCGATAGTCACACCACGTCTGATGTTTATTAATTTTGAAACCTTTAAAAAAAGGTGGATTTTATCTAAAATACCACCTTAAACTTGAGTAAACAAATATCATCCTGTACTTGGACTTTAGGAGTTTAGAAAGTGACATAATTTAACTTTCTTTAAATCAACTTCCTCCTACTGGTGGTATTAGGGAGTGCAGTAGAGCAAACTGGCTGTAAATGCTGATTGGCTGCGGTTTGAAGCCTCATGGGTAAACTCATAAACATGGCCTTTACTGCAGAATCCCTGTAGTTGGCAGAGCTCTTCATCAACAAAAATGTCTTGTCTGTAATAAAACAGACATTTGTTTACTACAGCTTTTCTGCCCGGTGTTTACGTGTTGATTTAAAGGGTTCAGGATTACATTTTCAAAGTTCGCTCTCCTTTCTTGCATTTTACTGCACTTGAAGTATATTTTCTTCTTCTCACTCATGACTTTCATCTTTGAAATAACCGTCAGTGACTCTTCCCTGCTTTCTCTTCTGTTGTGTTAAGATACTGTGCTGTTTAAGGCTTTTTAAAGCAGCACCACATCAGTGATATCCAGCACTGCAGAGAGGTACAACAACGCAGGTTCTGTTTGTTTGTTAACACACATTAAGAACATCCTGAAGTCGATCGGTTGGACTGATTTGATCTGAGCTCTAAGTCTCTACACCAGGGCTGTCAAACTCATTTTCACCGGGGGCAATATTGACAATACAGTTCCCCTACACGGACACTGTTACTTAGAGTCAGAATGTGAGCTAAAATCTGAGCATTTTAGGGTTATAGAGAAAAGGTCCAGAACCAGAAGAATGAGATGATTACTTACATTGATAACTTATCGATGACTTAACCAATAGTCATCATCAGATCTCATCAAGCCACCCAATATTGGTGACAGGCACTGAGTAGAACAAACAGTCCCTTCGGTCAATGTAAACCAGAAACGAAACTAGTAAAAGCCACAGGAGTCATGTATACAGAGTTACTGTGGTTGTGTGTCTGTGTAATTCCTTCACTGTCAGTGTGATGATTAAAATGACTGGTTGACTTGACCTGGACTTCACTGTCAGATTAGTCAAAGTCATTAATAGCCTAACTACCAGTGTCTTTCGATTTAATTCCACATTAAAAAATACAAGAACTTGTGCTGGTAAACAAGGCTGTAATGATTTCATCACAGAGACCAGATGTACTGAATTTCACCCTGCTTTAAAACAGAGTGTTGTAAGGAAAACAAGTTCATCAGTCTGAGGACAGAGTATTACACATACATACACACTATTTCTATAGATTCATGAGATCTGAGAAATAAATATTCAAAGTCGGCCCCCCGTGATGATCCCACAGTGACGCTGTCACATAATTAAAAAGTGGGTCACTGTAAAGCACAATCATTTCCCAGTGAAATGACTGTGCCCAAACTGTCAAGCTGTGCTGGTTATACAGAGCTGCACATTTGTTTTAATGATTTAATGAGGCAGAGAAGAAGATGCTCAATAAAGACAGTACAAAGGAGATTCATTTATAATTGAACAGTGACTCCACAGTGACGGAGGGTTTAATCACCGAAGAACGTGAGTTTGGGAGGCCCAGAGAAGCCAGAGGTCTAGTTCCAGAGGTTTTGGATTTCAAAGAGACTCAAAGAGAATATTTGGATATTTTTGCACTTTTCTCATTCTTCAAACTCCTACACACTTAGAATATACTCTTGGTACAAAGCTGTCCTGTTCAAAATGTGGCCGGGGGGCCACATGTGGGCCTGACGCACCCTCAAAATGGCCCAGTCTGTAGTCATTTGAGAAACGGCAGACAGAACCTGAAAGCCGAACAAGTGGCTAGTCGCACAAAGATCTTTATGGTCAAAACAATGTCTATAGTCAACTGAAATTTGAAGGTTGAACGTCCTGTTAAAATATACATCTACATGTCTACATGTCAAAGTCAAAGTCATCAAACACAGAGTGGGTTCATATTGGTGTCCTGTTCCCTGTGATGTCACTCCCACTCGTCACTCCATCATTGGCTGTGAAATGGCAGTGCTGAAGCTCCAACTCTCACTGGTTTCAATTCTTCTGGCTCTTATTTTCAACTCCACTTCTGTTTGCAGATGCCTTCAGCCAGTGTGTATTCCCAACGAGCCAAATTACAGTGAAAATCTCTTCATACATTGCATTTAACATATTGCCTGGTGTAGTGTGTGTGTTTTTTTTTTCATTAACAAGCAGAAATCGAGTATTCATTGTGTACTGCCAATTCAGTGGCACGGGAGTAAAAAAAAACTGCAGCAGAAATTTGAGAGAAAAAAAATCTGCAGTTCAGGCAGAACTCTACATACAGACAGTTTCGGAAATGTTACAATAAAAAGTGTTAATCTGAACCATTCACAGTTTGGTGCTGCTGTCTGTGCCTGCTGCAGATGGCAGCATGAAGTTAAGCTTTAATCCCTGCACAGTCGTTCCCTCTTGATGAAACATTCTGGAACTAGCGTCCAAGTCTCACTTCAGCGGACCACAACTGTTTTCACTCTAACTCATGAATCACACTTAAAGAATCATTTTCATTTGCCGCGCCTCCATCTACATTCAGACGGACATCTGCAGCCTCTAACGGGAGTTAAAACGGGGACTAGAGACGTTATCATAATCAAAACATTTTTTTAAAAAAGAAACTGCATTTCATGAACTCATCCGTTGCCCAGTCACTTTTTCTGAAATGTTGTGACAACAACCTCAGGACCGACATATTAAACGGGAGAGGAGGAGGAGGACAGGGTGAAGGAAAGCTGAAACAGCTTCTTATCTGTGACCTTGCAAAAACTGCAACTACTTTTTAATCCATGCACTAAAGCCAAAAGAAGAAGGGAAGAAGTGGAAAAATTCAAAATGGAAATCCTCCAAAGGTAAAGTGTTATCTGCTAAAAAGCAAACACATTTCCACAATTTAAACTTTATTTTTTTTAAAGTTTTATGTAATAAGCAGAGGTGAAGTAAACAAAAAAAAAACATCAATAATTCTAAAGGTGGTCACACCTCAGTGGAGTGGTTGGTGCCGAGATCACCTGGTTCATCACCAGGTCTTTCTGTGTGAGTGGGGTTTCTTCCTGGTGCTGCAGTCCCGTAGGACAAGGTGAATTATTCACTTTTAATTGGACACTGGTGTGAATGTGAGTGTGAATGGTTAACGCTGTCTGTATATGTGGCCCAGGGATGGACTGGTGAATGGAAGTCCCTTATTTGTTCCACAATGGGTCTGTGAAACCCACACACGCTGCCACAGAGGCTGCCATTACATATATGGTTCATCTGGGATTCGAATCCAGGACCATCTGCATGTAAGGCCCATTGCCTTCTTACTACCATCCTTACCACTCACTTTCTTAGGAAAATGCACAAAATAGAGAAAAATTCACGTAGATACCACAAGCACGATAGGGAGAACTTGCGGAAGATGCGTACGGAAGTGAACGGACACGTGAGTAAGGCGACGTGGGCTGCCTTTAGTGCTCGGCCACCTTGTGTCGGCATCTGTAAGCGTGCTCGTATCTAAAATCTTTACTCGTACCTCAAAGCAAAAATTAACTTGAAAGCTTACTCGTATCTCGAAATACTCGTATGTCGGGACGCTCGTATCTCAAGGTATTACTGTATCTACACATATATATGTGTGTGTGTGTGTGTGTATAGACGATTATACGATACTCGCTTTTTGTATACGATACGATTATCATCACTGCCCTGAATCGTGTCTTTCAGGTAAAGTGCCTCTCCATAACAGTAACCTTTCAGTGCTGTGCATGGTGAACCTGCCTTTACCTCGGGATCATTTGTGTGTAATTGATTTGCTCCCCGGTTCATTGTTAATTCTAAACGGGTTGTTAAAACAAACAGCCACGGTTTGTAAAGATTATCGAGTTTGTTCTCGTGGTATTTACAAGATCAGACGCGGTCGCAATTAGTCAGGTTGTCTCGGCGCAGGACGCACAGCCTCGGATAAAGAAGGACTGAAGGTCTGCTCCACGGCACCGACCTAAATCAGCGGTAACTGTTGAAGCCCGCTGTCAGTTTTCTCTCCAGCGGCCTCACTGCGGAGCCAATCAATGTGTGGACCTCACCGTAACACTGAGCAGCCGCAACGCATTTAACAGACCACTGGGCGGCTGTTGTGGCGTAAACAAGCGATGAGAATCCATAATTCACACAGAATTCTGTTTGTTGTTGTTGTTTAGGACTTGTTTTTAATTTGAATGACTTATTAACGACTCCTTGCTCCTTACTAACCAATGTGGAGCTAAGGCCATAACCATGAGCAGTTTCCGGAGCCGGTGGACAGAGCTGAATGTATAAATAGCTGTGTGCGTGCTCATTAAAGAGTAATTTCACCTTTTCTTCTGACCTTCTTTGAAACTGAAATATAACACAGGGGAAACAAGCAACAAATCTGCTCTTTGGGGCTCATTACACACAAGAAGACATTTTAATTTGAAGGATAAAAAAGATTCCTCTCTGCCAGTGACGGCTTTAACTACTTGGACTTTATAGTTGCTCATTTCTTTTTAAAATCTTGTGAATTTACTGTCAAATGCAAAGTCTGAATTCTGGAAAACGACACGGGGCCTCATATCAATCCTTGAACCATTCTTCAAATCATTTTATTTTCGTTAGCCAAAATCTTTTTTTTTTTTTTTAATAGTGGGAAATATTTTCCAACCCAGTTGGAAGCTCATTTTTTACTAATAGGGCAGTAATTAGGGTACTTTGATTTTAAAACAGCAGTTTAGCTCCACAAACAAAAGAAACCGTTGCCGCAGGTCAGTCCTTTGTTTCCTATAAAACTGCTTCGACTCAACAAGCTGGGAACACACTTTAAGAAGCGAATAAAGCAGAGGAAATCAGGCTGCTGTTAGTTAACAACAACATTATCAGCTGGATGTTTTGGAACATGTGAAATATAAAAGGCGGACTGTTTCGCCTTTTGCTTTTTTTTTTTTTTTTAATGCACAGTGCAACTGTGTACAGGTTCAGGTTAGGGAACATTTTAAAAATGAAAATGGATGAAAACGATGGAGATAGAAGTGAAAGTCTCCCAGAAGGTCAATCTTTTGCAGACAGAAAATAAAATCCGTGTTTCGGCATCTGGGTCAAGCTTCAAAGGAGTGTAATAAAAACTCAGTCTGTCAGCGGCAGCTCACATGTTATCCAGCACAAGGTGCTCAAAATGCAGCTGAACTTCTAAATGTCTCACTGGCATAGATCGTTGCAGAAAAGGCGGACTCTGATACCATCACAGGCTTTGGTCGCAATATTTACAAAACTGATCCAAATACTATACAGCAGATGACTGGGAACGTCGAATGGAAACCACCGGAAGACGACCCCTGAGGTGAAAACCTTTACGTGAACTAACATTTACAGTAGTCTTTTTACTGCTTCACCATCAAAGCAGTAACCTGAATGCTGGGATCAGTATTTCTCAGCCTTTTTTGGGCTGTCACTTGTGCAGTCACGTGATCACAGCCGTCAAACAACATGTGCTAGCGCAGATATTCAATTTATATACATGAAAATGAAATAATACAGTTGTTTAGGATTGTTTGTGGTGTTTTACATCATATTTTTAAACAGAATAATAGTATTATTTTATCTGTAATATATTTTTGATCAATTATCTAACATTTCAGGAAACCCCATTTGAATTCCAGGCGACCCCAGGGTTGAAAAACACTGGCCTATAGTATATACTGTATTGCCACACACTCCGTGTTCTGGAATTATACAGACACTAAAATGCAGGTAAAAAAAAACAGTCATTCATTTTTGTGTTGTTGGGTCAGCTTTACAGAGCACCAGGAGCAGACTCATAGAACAACAGGTTGGAAAAATTACACGGTTCATGTTCCAAAAAAGGCTGCGTTTCCACTATTGTGTTCCTCACCAAGTACTACTGCCCCCGTCTGAGAAAGACAAAACTGCAGCCCTCTTACCCAAACATACTTGCGTCAAGTCTGGTGACATCATAGATCCTCATATTTCTTAAATATTTCAATTTCTCAAACACTGTGGCTCAGAGTCTACAACCTAAGATAATGTCAATCAAACGGAACAAACTAGCAATAACAGGCTGCTTTAGAGATGTTTGCCAAATACTGATGAATACTGACGGGGATAATGAAGGTGAGGTCCATACCTGACACAGACTAAAGTTGGGCGACGGATCTAAATTCCAGAGAAGAAGAGTGTGGTCGTCAGGAAGGCAGCGGACCACTGTTATTGGGATTTAGCAGCTTGATGGCTCTCTAACCTAATGACGATTGTCAGCGCAGAAGAAAGATAGATGGAAGGTGGAAACAAGGGCAGAGAGAAAAGGACACAAACAATGTAGATTTATCTGCTTTCTGCTGTCGCTTCTCTGATGAGCGCATCTTAATGGTCCCGCTGCCTCTTATTACAGACTCAAAATGACAAACGCTACGGCTGATGAACAATCAGTGGACAAAAAGAGCCGTTCATCATGAATACCTTTTACACTGAAAAACAGTCAAAACAAACAAGCGGCTCCAGAGTCACCGAGACATCTGTAGCGACCGCATCTACTCATACTCTGGTCGAGTGTTTTTCTAAAGTTGAAGATTCGGTTTTCACAGCCAGGCCCAAGGACAACAAAATCATATTCCCAAACAAACACAACATCCATCTTTGCACCTTATGTTTATCCGTCTGTCTTTAAAATGATCTTCCATTGTAACACGTAGCAATTAAGTGAACTGATGATGTTATCTGGGATCTAAAATGATGTGCCTTCTGTAATTGCAGTAATCCCAGGATGAATCCAGAAGCGTTTCCTTTTAATCATCCCTCGAAACGAAAGGCTGAAAGAGACTGATATGTGATGCCTCATCAGTTTAAATAAAGTCACTAAATTGCTTTAATAAAAAAACAAAACAAATGAGACTGCCTGTCAGGAAGTCTTTTCCTTCTGTCCACATACACTGAATAATCACAGTGAGGCCGACATCAGAGCAGAGATTAAGGCTTCATTTGTTTTAACGCTTTTTCCACGTTGGTCTGAAGACTCGGCCACCTCCTGCCTCGCCAACTGGAACTATTATCTTGATTAAATGTTTTACCAATTAACACGTACGTCATGTGGCATCCGTTGGGCATTACTCGCTTTTTGTAATTAGAAGGTCATCACTGAGGCATTCTGTTAACATTAATTATTTTTATAAATTGAAGCACTTAGTCTGACGGACTATCAAACTGCCACCCCCTCAGTGAAGCCGTTCCCAAATACTCTCTGTTCCAACAAACTTCCTAACACACATGTGCAGTGCATTTATTTATTAATTAAAATGTTGCTGTAAGTAGAGTGGTGGTGGTGGCTTGGTCTGGAAGGTTTCAGGTTCAAGTTCACCAGCTTTCACCAGACACATTTCGTGTCTTCACTTTATTTTGGCTCAAATCTGATGGGTTATAGTTGAAGTTTTGACCAATATTGATATCTATCACGAGTATCTGGTTGGTAAACTGCTGTTCTCAAGAAGACACTGTTCCCACATTATGAATCCTACTAACATCCTGTTGACCCATCGACCCTCGTACTGCTCTGCCAAGAATGTGTATTCATCCTTACACTACAGTTCCACAAAAATAAAAAGAGGACGATGTCACGCAATCAAGCTGCAACTCCATCACAGTTTTTTGTCATAAGAAATATTTTTGTTCAAATATTTGAAGTTTGTAACCTCACTTGTGAGAATTCATTTAAAGCAGTGCATGAGAATATCAGTGTGAAGCCACTGCACTTCATTTAAATGATAACCTGGGACTAGAGAAGCAGCTCTGCAGATAACAGCTTAATGTTGTTCTCGTCTCACAGTAGAAGAACACCGAGAAAAGTTTCTGAGTCGGAAAAACAAAACATCTTTTTCTTTTTTTCTTTTTTCCCTCCCTGTCAGGTGTTTCCACCGTGATGTTTGAGAAGAATAATTCATGACTTATCCACCTAAAGCAGAGTGAGCGCTGATGTCAGGATGCAGTTAACGGCTGAAGCTAACGCTTGTTTTCCCAGCAGTTGGGTTTCTTACTCTTTCTGATGGTATCACGCTGTCGGCAGATGGATTTACTTCTGTGGCTGGAAACCCCATAGGAACGCACGGCTAAACTACGGCAGCTGGCTAAATAACACAGGACGAGAAACATCAACGCTCGGCACCTGTTATTGGATTTATGTTTCGCTTTTGATGAGATTACCGTAAATATATCATATACATGATGATATAAATGATATGTTTTAATAAATAACGCTCTCATTGGTTATATTTAAACTGAATGTCCACAGCATCTGCCTCTCTACTACACATCTGGCGTTAGCCAAACACAGACTGCTTTCACCTTCACTGCCACACATTATGCAGAGCCAGCTTTCAGCTTTTGTTCCATTAAATTCTTATTTTACTGCAAGCTGTTACCTTTAGTAAATCATGTTTATGTAAATATATGTCTCCCCCTCCAGTCAATAACTTTTACTACAGACTGCTATAAGAAATATGATTCCATTTTTATTTGATTTTTGACTCGGCTTAACAGACAGGAGATTAGTGTTTTACTGTAATTTGAATAAAGGCGATCTGTTTTCCTTTGTCAGAGTCTTTCCAATAAAAAAATAACAATGGTTGAAATAGATTATTTCTTTCAGTCCTGCTGACGTGTATGAGAACAAGTATTGTTTGTGATGATTCCAGGACTTTCTCAAAGACACTTACAGCCAGTGTTAGGATTGTCAGGAGCAAAGAAAAAGGGAAACTTAAAAAAACAAACAAATTTGGTGAAATTCAACTACTCATCATTGTACTGCAGTACTTGAAGTAAAACTCATCATTGTACTGCAGTACTTGAAGCAAACGTGCTTCAACGTGCTGAGTAAGAAATCCTTAAAGGCTCGCCAAAATCACTTCAGTGAAGGTTAAAGGAGAAGTTCAGGACAGTGGTCCTAAAATCGTTCCACTTGCTTAGGTGGGCAAAGCTTTCAGGGGCCACGGGTCAAACATTTACTCAACAGGAAGTAAGCACACAGCTTTTCTTCCCCGGAGGTTGTCCACTTTTCTACTCTTTGGTCCAATCATTATTACAGACTGGTTCAGTTTGGACAAAATGCATAAAAACATGAGCCATGTTCGGCCCGTGAGCCTCAGTTTCCTCATATCTGCGGCTAACAAGATTTTTCCTGCAATGTGGCTAGAACGTAGACGTGCGTTAAAGTTACTCCTAGGTGTATCCTATAGCATCAGAACACTGTGCTTCTCAAAGTGTGGGGCGGGTCCCACGGTAGGGAACGGAGGCACTTTTCATTATAAAATATGATTTGGTGTTCGTCCAATACATTTCAAATGCAATTTGTCAGGATTTTTGTTGGGGCGACGGCGGCAAGTACTTGTTCAAAGTGGAGAATGACCATAATGTTTGAGGACCACTGTCTTGTAGTGTAAAAAAAAACAGCGTAATAACCAATAACCAACGTGTCTCCACTGGGGAAATTGTTTGTAACTTTTGTGGCTGTAAAATGATGTGAACGTTGTTACTGTAGCTATAAACAGAAACAGAACTATGTTCAAATTCCAGCACGATGCACTGACCACACCACACCTAACAGCAGAGAGCCCACCTCTGTGGGGTTCACCTCAGTGACCAGTAGGACCACTGCCTCAGGCTACTCTGAGTTTAACTAAACCACACCTTCTCTTCAGTCCATGCAGTCACACTCAAAGTCAGAAATCCCATACAGAGAGTCTCTCCCTCCTGTCTTCCATACTGTGGTTTGTGCAGGGAGGAAATAAAATGGGAGCTCGAGGAACTGGCCTTTCGAAAATTCACCCTGTCGAGGTGTGAAGCACAATCCCTCTGTCAGGGCAGTAAAAGAGTTGACTGGTGTGGAAGTTAGACAATGTCTCCTGCTGTCATCAAAACTGACTGCAATGTTAGCTGCAGTAAAGTGCCAGAGTCAATACTCCTGGCGATTTCAACGCTGAGAGATTGTTATTGGGTGTGTTGCAATAGAAGAAATCAAGAAAAGTAAAACTAAAATAAATAAGAATTGAAAAATCTTGTTGTATAAATCTACACATCTGACTGCCCCAACCCCCCCCCACCCCCCTCCCACACACACACACACACTCATGTGTGTGAAATGTCTTGGTCATTAACAAATACAAAACAAATCCTCACTGACTCCCCCTCTGACAGGTATTCCCGCCAATTATTCCTCCAATCACAAGTTTTCTTTTCGTCAGGTAAACCTGTGAATGTTTTCCTCTTTTACACACTCTCACACTCTGACGCTCCTAAAATGAGAACAGATATTCAGAGCCACTGGCTCCACAACAGTCCAACATGTCTTTGAAAAACAACAATAATGGGGAAAAAGATTAAAATGATAAAAACCTGGCCTCTTTATTTCACTGACCATCTGTCACTTTTTATATATATTTTTGAGTCTACCTCTGAGTTTTGGAGCAGTAAGCGACATTTCTGCTTTAATATTATTTGTCATGACCCGCAGTCACCAAGGGCGAGTATTGTAAAATATGTGAGTTGTGACTGTCATTCTGAGTAGAAGGTACAGGCCGGAGGGAGGAGCAGGTGCTGCTGCTGCTGCTGCTGCTGCTGCTGAAAACACATGCATCATAATAACTGACTCACTCGGTTCCTGCGGCGCAGCAATAATCACAGCTTAACGGAAGACAGAGTGAGGAGGGATGGAGGAGGATGAACGTGTGATCGCCAGGATCACACGTTAACCATGAGAGCACTGTCTGTACCTGAATCGTTCATACTGTCATTTCCTATAAAACAAAGACATCTGTGGCTTCATGTTTCAAGCATCCATTCTTCATTTTTACCACACAGAGTACTGCACAGTGCCATGATGTTATATGGCAGATAATTGCAGTGTGAAGCCATTAATCCACTGGTATGAAATCACTGTCAAACGTATGATAGAAATGCAGTAAAAAAACATACAGTAAGATATGCAACCGATTAACTTTTATGGAGGATTGTTTTATTGGATACAGCGGGTTTTTTTTACACTGCTATGATCTACGGCAAGCCATTAGACAGAGGAATGTCCTAAAAATCATTTCATTTCCTTCTCTGTATTTTTGCTTCCTGTCAGTGACGTTCCAAAGCCCTCCTTTCCTACACCTGGTTTCTGACTGTCTTTGAAAGAAAGAACAACACCGTCAACTTCTGCAGTGCTTTTAGGCTACTTCAGCTACTTCCCGAAAAAGTATTTGAATGTGAACAAAGTCACAAAGACAGTTTTCTGCAAAGTCAGAAATTGTCCAGGGTAGATGTCAGTAATTCTGATGTTTTTTTTTGTGCTTCACTTAAATCATAAATGAACAACGTTGTCGCAGAGTTGTCACTGTAAGATTTGATAACAAAGTGTTTTTGTTTTGTTTTTTAAAAAAAGGGTTTTTAAGGTTTAGTTTTGAAACCCCTTGCATTGCTAAGTTGCAAGAATCAAAAATACCCACCAACAAATGTCTTTGTTGAAAAATCAGCTGTACAGTAAGTGTTTCCTGGTTCGCCGGTGTAACTGACATCATCATTACTTTTTTTTTACTCACTGCCTCGATGTGGTGAATACAAATGACATCTGAATAAGAGTAACATCTGGCTCTACACACAACAGCCTCTGCTTGGCAGTGTATGCGTCCTGACGTAATTGTACGATGACCACTGCCGCATCTACAAATGCGCTGTTAACGACAAAACATCATCTGACCATGAATAATGCATTAGGAGACGGAGGATGAGCGCACAATGCTAATACTACATGCTTGTATTTTATGCAAGGGCAAATGGGTTTAACACACCTTACGCATGACAAGTAGTTACAGCACCGACTTTGACTTCACTACCTGGTTGAACCTGCGACGAGTTCAGGCGTTTGACAGCCAAGTGCGGACAAGTTGATAAAAATAGAGTTAATGGTGTGGAAAATATTCCTGAATTTCCTTCCTGCAAAATGTGTTTTTGTTCACTCAAACAAAAGAGAATTTAACAACAGCATATGAGTATCGACAGATTTTTACTCCAGGCAGAAAACTTTTTTATTTTTTTTCCCAAAACAACCAAAGGTTTTTGACTTTACTGGCCAAAACACAGTCTCATGTGACCTTCCCCGTTCTCCAAATCAACACCATCTAAACACTCGTGTTGACGCTACACTGACTGACACCTTCACCATCAAGACTGACAGAGCACAGACGAAGCATCAACAACGTAATCTGCACGTGTCACATTACTTTGCGCATTATTTAGACAAATTCTCCCAGAGAAAACCCCACAGGCGTTAACGATCAGGTGTCTGACAGCAGGTCACATCAGTCAGCAAGTGTGACGGGAGGCCAACGGCGCTGGGGGAGGCGAAGGGAACGCAGGACTCATTAGCGTGATTATTTCTACCTGTGCTTTCCTACTGTGGTCTGTCAAACGCTGTGCCCTGCGAAGACCCTATTAGTGTGTGTTAATTACAGGGTTGATCTGATTTGATTAAATGAGTGCAGAGGTGGAACTGCTGTGCAAATGATGGTGGAGGCTCCGTTTTCCACTGGGAAGGTGAATGTTGTTGACACAGTTTGACATGCAGCTTTAAACAAAGACCTGACTGTTCATCGCTACAGACCCTCAGCAAACATCTGATGTAAAAAAGCTGAGGGGGGTACCGCTGGTATGAAGCCACCAAAATGACACAGCAGGAACAGTAAGGTGCAGCCCGCTGCTGCTGCTTTACAGATGGATTCGATACAGAGAACTCCTTTTATTATCTGTAGCAAAATGTACACACATGACAAATGAAGTGTCTTCATCTTTCTTTATCTCAGTGTGAAATGGAGTCTTAAATACGACATGGTTATTTTTGCAACGTAAAGTTGAATTTATTCCCTAGTGTGTACCTTACAGTAAAATCATTATGGATTTTCAATGTGTATTTCTAGTTGCCAAGATTTACCAACAAAACACAGCAACTTGATTTGTTTACAAAGGCTGATCTAAAAATAAGGTTCATAGACTAAGTTGTCAGCTGTTCAATCTAAGGAGCGTCTATTTCAAGGGTTTCAAACTCAAACGATTTCAAACTTATTCTTGTGCAAACTATCTGCAAATGATTTTTTCCTCTGATTTTTGTCTGATCATCTAAAGCATTTTAAACCCCCCAAAGAAAAGTTCTCATTAAATTACTTCAAACCGTGGTCTATATGAATATACGTTTTTTTGTCTGAAGTTTGTCTGTCCCTGTGGTTACAAAAGTTCTCCGTACAGAAGGTCAACGGTCTTCAACCTTCAACAACATAAGAGCCATTTTACCCTTTTATCAGCAAATACAATTCACAGAGAACTGCAAAAGACATTTAAAAGACAGCAGTAGTGCAGTTGAAGAAGTTTGAAGTACCCAAGTGATATTGCAATACACATACAGCCAATGGTCAATTCGAACACAGTAACACGTTTTCAGTACGACTCCCTCACTATAGTCAGTCAAGACAGTGGCCTGAAGCGAACAGCAAGTGAACTGAATGTATAATTGGTCTGAATCCTTATAACAGTGCTCTGGTGTATCAGTATCAGTCAGTACAGTCAGGCTAAATTAACTCCACACAACCAAGACACGTGGATCGGTTCAATTTATTTCAGTTGGATCGGACCAGCGATAAGCCATAATAACCATGGTAGGAGTGAATGGATGTTTGTGTCTTACACGTGGTCCTGAAATGACCGACATCCTGTCTAACAACTGCGGGTTCTGCCTCAAGATCCACACTTGACAGGATAAAGCAGCAGGAGAAGAATTATGGGAAAATGAAGAGTAATAACCTCAGTACAGGCCAGGCTTACAGACTGTAGACCAATGAGTTCGTGGTCTCTACCTTCAGGGGATCGTAACTTTCCAAACCTCCACCTCCTCCACTGTAACAACCATCATTATTAGGTCTCTGTGTCTTTGTCTCAGTACCTTCACCTATTGAGCTTAGATTAAGACACAGATAATAAACCATTATCTACACTGGAGTGTGTTTTGTCAGTGACAGTGAGTGTGTGAAGGCGATGGAACTTTCGGTACATGTGTGTGTGAGTAAAAAATGAATGGAGGATGATGCAATGAGACGCGAGAGTTAAAGTCATTTGGTTATTCTGGCTTAGTGACTCAGAATTGAACAAGATCAAGCACTGTTTTACAATCTTGAGGTCATGACCCCATGTGGGGGTCAACTGGAATGCAAATGGGGCCGCCTAAAAAACTATTTATTATTCTTTTTTTTCTTTAACTCCTAACACAGTGCCCCAAAACACCATCTTTTGATCCAAGCAGCATCAAATGATATGAGAAGAAAAACATACATATTTTAGGTTTCTGTTATCAGCCTTGGAAAGTCTAACAATTGGGGTTGTTTAATTATTCATTTAATATATATATATATAATAGTTCACCGATAGAAAGAAGTGTTCTTTCATTAAGACGTTGTCATTGTCTATCAGCAGTCCAGCCAACTGTAGCAGAGCCAGAGCCTGCTGGGTGAACAGTAGTCAAATCAGATGCTGCTATCACTGCTAAAATTGTCCATGCGATTTAATGAAGACATTCATCCCTTTACCATTCCTGTGTGGTGCGTTCAGGCACACGTCAGTGATGTAGTGTCTTTCCCTCACTAACTGCAAATTATCCAAAGGCTCTAAAGCCATAACACAATATATTACAGTGATGGATCCTGTAAACATACACACGGCTATGGAGAAATTTATCTGAGCTGTAGTTGTGTTTTCGTGAGTAAAATTTGTTTGTGCCTGAAATATTTATATTAAAATACAACACTGAATAAGTTCTGACTCAAATTGGATCTAACTCTTCTCAACTAGTATTGGAATGAAATAGTATTTATCGCAAAACAATATATAACTCGCTTTCAAAATGGTTACAAGGATGAAATTCACAAAGGCGTCAAAGAGAAGGAGTGTTCATTTGTTCTAGGGTTTAAATACATCCAACGTGTTGAAAGGCCATAAATAATATTGATTGATCGCTCTGTTCTTTAGCTTAGAGAAAAAGAAGACATTTGTTACAGACCAAATATCCAAGTTACACGAACCAATAACTGGGAGTTGTAAAAGAAACAAAATGCCATTTGCTTGTTTTGATGAGAAAAAGTCAATGTTGTTGCACAGACATTAGAGCAGAGCTAGATTCTGTGTGATTGTTATAAACCACAGCTGCTACCTCTGCTTTTAGAACTGTGTGCTCCATTACAAAGCACTTTGTTTGATAAAATGTTCATCTCAGGGGGAAATTACTTTGGGAAATGGCCAGTGTTAAGTGTATTGAATTGACTTTGGTTCATTATTCTTTTCTAAATGTAAATAAACTTTGTTTATTATATAACAACACATTCTTTGCATATATATATATATATAAAGGACAATTTTTATACCCAAAAATGAAAGCTTAAATAAATACCTAGTTCTGCATCAAATCCTCATTATCCATTCTAAACATTGCAAAATTCTCAACTTTGTTAGCATGTCTGGGTGTTGCTTAGTAACCACAAAGTCTATCTATCTATCTAAAATCTGAATATTTGAACTGCATTAGACAAAAGTTAATCCTACTTCAGGCACTGAGAACAAAGCAGTAAAACTCATTACACCCTGTGTTTGTGTAGCATCAGACTGACAAGTATGACAAAATACATATACAGTACATGAATCCAGAATTATTTGATTTCTGTCCCATTTGCCACTTATTCTGTTGAGCATGATGAAGCGTATTAATAAAAGAGCAAAACGGTCTTTTGTAGAGACACACAGAGGGTTTGTAAGACAGTGCAACCTGAGAGAACGTTGAAAATCGCTTTGTGTCTAACGTACACAGAAACGGGTAGATGGAGGATGGAACGCTCTCGTAAGCCGCACACGGAGTACACAAACACATAAAACAAATGTTTTGGCAGAAACCACATAACAGGTGCTTTGCCCAAGGGCAGCTCTTCCTTCTAAAACCCTCAGCGAGTTTGTTGCACTTTCTTTGCCAAAATATCAACTTGAGTCGACCTGAAAATCAAAAGTTATGTTTTATAGCTTAAGGACAATGGTAGTCATGGGCGTGTTGAAATCTCGAGTAAACTCCAAGCAGGTTTTTTTTTTCCATTTAGTTTTTAAAAAAATCTTATGAAACAGGATACTGGTGAGTCCAAACAAGTCAAAAATATTTGCCAGATACTAAAATTATTGTTTGATATGTATAAATATATAAATATACATGTTAATAATTATCTGTATTTTTTCTATTAGAAACAATAAACACAAAGCAGGAAGTCGTGACTGCAGATGGAAATCTACCTGGTCTTATCTTGATCTGCAGAAAAATCAATAGATAGATATTGAATATTAAATATGAGTATATGAAAACATTATTAACACGTTTTCAGGTCATTTAAGGCTTGAAAATCGGAATTATCGGTGATTTTAGCCTCCGTGCTAACTGAAGCTAGGACTACAACCCAGCTACAGCCTTAATTGACAACTCCAAATTGACTTGTGACTAGTGACGCAGTAAACATACAGACAAACACAAGAAGTCTTTAAAATAGCACAAGACATGTTAGCATTTGCTAGCTTAGGTTGCTGTTTGCTAAAAAAAAACATAGTAAGATCACTGCTGCAGCGCAGGAGACTTTAGCTTGGTAAAGACAACTCCCTGCATTTAACAGCAAAGATATTAGCTTGAATTTAACCATCAGCTGATTCCAATTAACATTATTGACCAATTATCTTCCTTCAAGCAATAATATCCCACATGAGTACATAAATATTCTGCCACTGTAATGATGTAGTCAGCCACTGTAGGGCCCAGCCAACATACAGCACTGCAGGACCGTGTCGCCTGCAGCCATTCCTCTCTCCGCCGTCGGCCTCAATCATCACCCTCACAATAGGGTTCCTCTACAAGCTGCACTTTACCAAACCACTTCTCTGAAATGACACCCCGGCGCTGTAAGGAGTTGCTGTCATGCTTTTAGTGAAATAGAAAGCACATAAAGCAGTGAGACATGGACAGGCTGGGCTACTGCCAGAGCACAGGACCAATCTCATTATGCCATTAGGTTCACACCCCACTTGAGGGACAGGATGACCACGGCTGGGAGATGAGATGCATTTGTTCTCCTTTTTCCTCACTTCTTTTTTTCATTCATCACTGTCCCCCTGCAGCTTTCCTAATCTTCCGGGAAGAATGAAAACAGACAGACACCTATTTATCTCAGCTTGAGGAAAAAGAGGAATATAAAGGTAGGTTTAAACAGCTCAAAGTGGGAGGACAGGACCAAAAGGAGATCTTATGTTAGGCTGCTGTTGTCAAGCTGCTGTTGCACTGTGAACCACCTCATTAGAGAGCCGATGAACCTAGAACCTAGAACCAGACCACAAGTGGTCCTCATGGGTAGGATTTTATAAAGTTTTTTTTAATTGTCTGTTTTTGTCTCCAAACCCACACACAAACACATCTTACTTTCAGTGTTGTCTAAACACTGTTCCTACAAAAACACATTCCCACGTGAAACAGTATACACATGCATGTAATATGTACTGTACACAACAGCTATTGGCCCAGTCTATTCAACGGCAGCCCTGTGAAAAACAGCTGTTGCAGAACAACTATAAAACACTAAACTCTAACTTACACCCCAGTAAATAACAGAGTGGCAGGAAGTACACACTTGTAGTTGAAAAGTGTGTCGCCCCCCTTCATTTTTCTTTAAATTGTGCACCTGCAGAGCCGGCCAACAATGTCATTTTGCAAAATGATTGGTCGACATGCGGACCCTGTGCAACACATCTACTAGAGATTTGTGTGTTCCATTACTGTATAGTGCTGACTGACAAAGCATTTGGCAGACATCCGAAAACGTCAAGCAGAAAACTTCTCATTGGCTCCTTGCAACAAAGTGACAGTAAAAGACGGAAAGGCAAGGAAATCCTGTCATCCAATAAGGTTGGCCCTGGAAACTTGAGTCACTCCCTTGTACCGTCTCTGTGATAGGATATGATTTGATCAAAGCGTAGGAATCAAACGGATGCTGGTGAGTGACACTAAAAAGGAAGAATATTCAGATTTTTTCCCCCTACTGAAACTGCAGAATGTATTATTTAAGGACACGATGAAAATTCTTTCCCTTCTAAAGCTTAGAATCACTACCCAATCTCAGCCAACATTTTATGGAAAACAGAGAAAATGGTTCCAAAACAATCATTCAGAATCTGTGTACCACTACTATTTGTCTGTTTTGTACATGCAAGTACTTATGTGAAATCGATATGACTTGCATTTGCTAAATTGTGGGGTACAACCACAGGTTGAACCCACATACTGTACATAGGTAGTAGTTTCACTTACCTACGCTAACACATTGGTAACATTAGAAGCTAGGATATAAAAACGTCAGAAGAGTTTGACTTACGCCTGGGAGACATCAGGGTAAAAAGTGAACCACACAATCCAATGTATGGCCCACACCTGGCTAATGTAGCCAGGTGTGGGCGACATTGTTGACATTGTTGTCCACTTCATTCGTCAACTAGCTCTCGTACGAACTAGTCGCCTTTCACCCTTCTTTTTAGCAGAATAAAATCGCCCCCACTGATTGGACACAGCACTTCATTAGCACTTAGCTGGTGTGGCTATGGATAAAGGGATTGTATAAACTGGAGGACAGACACAGTCATCAGTCACAGCGTCACATGACTGCTCTGCACACCACCAGGAAATTGCCCTCACTAAAGAGATTTATGACGAAGAAAGACATTTATTTCTTTGTGTTTCGGGAAGAGAATATATTTTGATAATTATTCAAGTTCAAGAAAAGAAGGTGATTTTTGTTTTTCCTGGTTTAGACAAGCTTGTTATTGCATTCACATTAAGGTGATGAAGTCATGAGATATGCAGCAGAGGCCTTTTGTATATTTGATACAAAAAGCTAAAGACAATGAATATACTTAAAGTCCCCTGAAAAAGCCAATATTTTTACAGCTTCTGTCAATTACTTGTAAAGTTGCAGATAATATTTGAGAACATTAATTACTGACCTGCCACTAAAATCATTGATTTTTTCTTACTTTGCTGACAATTAAAAAAAAAAAAGAAAACAAAAAGCCGATATCACCTGTCAATCACATGCAACTTAAGCTGCCTCCAGATAATTAAATCTAACCTCAGGGCTGCCTGCCATCCTGTAAGTGAGATTATGTTTTACTCCTGGTGGGCTATTTTTAGATACCACTTGTTGCCTGCCTTTCAGTATCACGTCTCTCTTCTGGATCCGTAGCTGTCGCTGCATCATTAGGTTTGATGTTTACACACAGAGAATGACATTTCTTTCATGTCAGATGATGATGAACCTTCATATCCAGCTAGATTTTCATTTGCACTCCACAGCCCCTCCTGCTGGTCCAATCAGCTACTTTTTACATTTGGTCCGAGTGGCACAGTTTCCATCACTTGGCGCAGACCGCACGCAGTTGAGGGCCAAAGGGTATTCCCATCATTAGGAATACGTTTAACTGTTGTTAGCTGTTTTGTTGGTTGCATCCGCTAAACAATTCAATTGAAAACATATTTCCAAACCTCAAGGTGATCCGATGAAATGCAGCTGCATATAGAACGAAGTGAAAGCCATGGAGTCATATACATACAGCGATGACTCATTGTTTTTCTCTATAATTGCCAGGCCAAATATACCCTCTACAGTACAAGGAATTATT
>NW_007585125.1:181335-181624 GCF_000523025.1 Cynoglossus semilaevis | reverse complement strand
AGCCTTGAGATACAATTTTCAGGACCTACTCTGCTTTCCCTTTTTCCCCACATTTCAAGCATTTTTGTCCTTGTACGATGAAAAAGTTCTCTCTTTTTTATCAGACAGCAACCTTCGGTCCACAGTAAATCACATGATTGAGAGGAGAGAAGAAGACCAATAACTGAGAAAAGCAGCCATGAAGCATAGGTGGGAAGGTTTCATTCATCTTCAAGTCAATAAGAGTCACAGAGGAAATGTGAATGAGACAAAGGGCAGATCATTGAAAGTTCAACTTATTAAACATACA
>NW_007585125.1:170260-181300 GCF_000523025.1 Cynoglossus semilaevis | reverse complement strand
GACAATACATTTAAAAAAACTCAAACAAAATTAAATATCCACCGTTAAATAAAAAGTATATGGTTTTCAAAGTTCTGAAAACTACTAAACTACTTAAAACAGAGGTTCAGTATTTTTACAGCATGTAAATATGAGTCAAAAAGAATATTTGTTGCATTTCACCTGCCAAAAAAAGAACTGGTTCAAAAAAACAAACAGAAAAGAAAAACGTTTCTTTTCACCAATAGTTTTTCACCAACCACAAACGCTAAATCACATTGTTATTTTTCATCACAACATTTAAGGAATCATGAAATGGGGCAAAGACTAACATTACAGAAACTACAGTTGAAGCTGCAATATATAACATGTATGAATGAATTTTTCAGGCATGTCAACTGAATCCTTCTACATTTATAAAAGAATGTGGTTTTTCTATTTTAAATCTAAGGCAGTGAACACCGGACAGTCTGAAGTCCAAGACAAAACCTTCAGCATCATAAAGAAACAAACAAAACCCATCAGCGTTCTTTCAAATGTGCAGACAGACAGGGATGTATTTCTGTTGTAATTATCAACCACTGTGTCCATGACAGTTGTGCTGTGAGTGTTTGTGCTCATTTGCTGCAAAGAAAACTTTCGCTTTTATGTCTTGAAAACAAACTTTTTTCTATTTTATGGCACAATAATTCTCCCTTTGTTGTTCGCCTTTCCCCAGCCCCAGGTAATTCTGGGTAAATTAAACAAAGGTGGTTATTCAAACCGCTGTTCAAAAACAAATGTCAGCAGAAGGTCAACATCTGAAGCATGTGTAGCAGGGAAAGTGATAATTAGTCACAAACAGATTGTATTGAGCTTCGCTGAAGCCAATCTACTAAGAAACTAAAAAGAAAGACAACAATCCAAACTGATTCCATGCCAGGTCAATCTAGTTCCAGTATTTGTCTCTGGGATTTAAGAGATAATTTTATCAGTTTAACAATTCTTCCACAACCAAGTTTTCATTTTGCAGCTGCTGTGTTTCTTCTGCGACAGACATATCTCGTCATCTTCTAGATCAATTCAACTCTTTACTAATCACCCAGCGGCGATACGATCAATGGCTGCATATTCACATCATCTACGGCTGTGGCTTAATCCGACCTGTTGCCTGATTATCGCTGCCAAAGCCCCTGTTAGGAAGGAGTACTGACAGAGGACTGTCTGAGCACAGAGCGCTTAGTGACAACTGACAAGATCCTGATGGATGGTTGTCACGGTGACAGCTGCACACAAACTCCTATAGATCTGTGCAAAACTGTTCACGCTTCGTTCAAGGCAATATCACTCTTAAGCCGTGACAATTCTCTTTATCTGTATTTTCAATGAAAAATTCTTCATCAAGAATTTGTAATTCACAATGACAAAAGGTCGTGAAAACAATGATATAACTACAGGTGTACATACACATACAGGGAACAGAGAGAACGAGACCCTTATCTTACAGTGACTGTTTCACTCTTGACTATGCTCCGCCATCTAGTGGAGCAGAGAGGAAGAGCATGTTCTGGAAAAGCAATGTGGAGATAAGAATAAACTCGACAGAGTGGATCACAAACCTCACACCGGCGTCGAACCACGTGACCACGTCCGAACTTCTCTCGTTCTCCCTCAGTGAGAACATTGCGGTGATTGAGACTTTGCTGCATAACCAAGTGAGCCTGACTGCTTAATAGTCTGTGGGCAAATATCAGCCGTGTTGGGCTCTGATGAAATATTGCCCTTTAAAAACATCAACCTGGCATTTAGGTGGGAGCAAACAGTGCGTTTTAATGTGACGGCACGTCAATGTTTCCACAGAAGAAGAAATGTTACAGGCAGTGAGAGGCAGTTTCTGAACCAGGGCTCCATCAATTCAAGTATTTTCAGAGCCACCAGGGGGAGCAGTGATCACAATTAAGTTGAACTTGTCATTAGGTAAGAGTGATTTTTTAAAAATCAGGTTATTTATGTATGCTGTAAGATGATGTTCTGTTAAATGTTAAGTGATTAATTAAAGGTCAAAAGAAAATTAGACACAAAACTGTCAGCTCTACAAACAGAAACAGAATTATTGTTATTATTATTTAACATAACATCTTATTTAACATAACACCTTAAACTGTGTTATATATATAATGTATTTGTTTTCCTCAGAGAAGGCCTTGACTTTTATGGAGCCACAGATGATTCTATCCTTAAGTTTATATTAACTGTGGAACACCTGTAAAGTCGTTCATTTTACTGCTAGAAGACATTCATAACCTTGAAAGGCCAAATACGACTATAAAACTTTTTTCATTCTCAAAGTGCTTTGTGTCTGTGAAGCCTGTTTTAGGGGATGACTGAAGTTCTAGATCGCTCTGGGCCGAGTCCAGTCCAGTCCATGCTGGTCTGGTCTGGTCTACAACCGTTAAATATTGCCTCAGGTGGCTACTCTGTGGCTGAAAGCAGGAGGCGCAGCTGCAGGGAACAGCCACAGGAGGCACATAGGGGGTGAGGGTGAGGGTGGGGGTAATACTTAAAAAATAGAGCACTTACCTAAAACAGTGAGGCAGAAGAGCCACAGGGAAGGTACCAGGACCCAGAGGAAAACCAGGGGTAGTTTGTAGGACATAAAGTGAGTGATGGAACAGGGCATGGTGGAGAGAAGAAGAGAGAAGTGTTTAGTATCAGGGTCAGGAATATGTGGTTCAACAAGACTAGTAAAACTTATGCATATTCTTTCGTTTATTGTTTGGTTTTCTCAGGTTTCAACTTTTTTTTAACAATATATGCTACATCATTTCTGAGAATTGATGAAGATATATTCAGATCTGCAGTCAACCAGTGGACAAACCTTCTGGTTCACGGGCCAATATGAGGTTCAAGATCTGACCGGTCAGTTTTGTTGGATGTAGAATGTTGGATGAAGTCATATTAATAAAATGTATAAGAACAAACCTGAACTTTCAAAGACATTTTGTCACATTTGATGTCTGCCACCATCGTATGGTATCAACAGAAATCACAGCTGCATGTAATGCATGAAACAGTAAGGTTGACATCAGTCTTTATCATGCCTCGTACCAGTGTTTGGCAGGCCGCATTAGAAAGCCCAGCAGGCCATATCTGGCCCACGAGCCGTAGTTTGCAGAAATATGGTCATATTTCTGTAGGCAATTTAATTAATAGCACCCCTACAGGGGGAAGAGAGGTACCTACTTGTTATATTTTTTTTATTATTAGACACAAAAACCCTCAGTCCTAAATACAGTCATTTTAATTGATTAAATGGAATTATAGAGTCTCCCCTTGGTAAACAAGCTCTGAGAACACAGTGTCTCGCTGATTCAGTAACAACTGTCCACTCGGAGCTGATTTCAAATCTCAGTCCTGCACTCAGGGTATTCAGGTGTATAAGATGGCGAAGAAGATGTTTTGTTCCCAAGGTAACCACTGCACCTTATGTGAGCTGAGAGGCTGCAGACACATTTAGAGAGCTGAGGAAGACGTGTCCAACCAAGCAGGGACACGGGGGCACAGGACTGTTCCTTTGGTGTGAGAACGCCTGAGTGAAGGCTCCACGGTCAGTAACAGGTTTGGTAAAGAAAGCAGTGAGTGACAGAACGGTGCTTCAAGATCATGAGACATAAAAGAGGAGAAGTAGTCGGGTCGAAACTTAGTTAAGATTCAAACAGAATCCACGTGAGGGTGGTAAATGTCAGAAGCGACTATGATTATAAAACTTTTTGAGTGCATCTCTGCTGTTTACAGCTGTGGGCTGCAACACCACTACAGAGTGGGAGAGTGATTACGGGTGAGAGGGATTGGCTCTCCTAGTCTGTTTTTAATTGCCTCTCCTGCTTTAATAGGAACCATCTATCACTCTTTGCAGCTATTTTGTGGAGATCCTGGCACCCCTGAGATACGGAGAAGTTAATACTCAGCACAGCATTCAGTTTTCACATCCAGGACAAGACGGCACGCACACTCGTCCAAAATGCTGAGGGGCACACGTGCAGTGAGACGGATTATATTAAATGTTATCATCTTTACATCTGGAAAAAACTTCCAATGCCACACTAAGGTACTTATCCTTCTCTGTTCAAGTATTAATTATAATGTGTTCTGAAGTTTACGGAATGTTCAACTTCGGAGAACCAAAGCGACTGTGAGTAAGATCCAATGTGGAAGTATGTCAATTCATAAGACACATTTTTTGAAGAATATATTTAATTGAAGACCTCACATTATTTACCTGCACAACTCCAACCCCTTCACTGAAGGAGCCAGTCTGTAAGGTCAAGTTTACCTTGAATAATAGCAGCAGTATAAACAGCATGATTCAAAGTGAAGGACATCAACAGTTAATAACAAACTCTTTTTCTAAAGCAGTTTCTAAAGTAAAGTTGATAAGCTGTTGTTAAAATGATAAAAACAAAAAAGGTGACAACAACTATCAAATATTAGGAAGAAAAAAACGGCTAAACAGTTAGACTGAAATCCTTGGGAACTCTTGATAGCAAACTTTTCTTTCAATATATATTTTTTAATTTATTCTAATCGAAGCATCAAACTTTATTTCCTTTGACATTGAATTTTTCTGTCTCATCTTCCGGCCTGACCTTTGGAGTCTCTCGGTGTCTGATCAATACAGTAAAGTATTGAACGGTGGAAACACACACAACTAGATTTTTGGCTTCTAGAATTTTTAAATATTGTTTGATGCAGCCGGATATGGACTGTAAATATATAAAGTCACTGACCGTTTTATTCTAGTCTGACTTTTTCTATTCAGACATTACTCTACACTCTACATCCATGACATAGTGTTGTTGAGCATGTGGAGCTGCTGCGGTCTAGAATATTGTTTCCCAAATACTGGGTCGCGACCCTTAGGTGGGTCGCAAGAGATTTCTTTTTGGGTCGTCTCGCATCATGTTTCCCAGGAGTTTACGAATAATGTCAACTGACTTGGGTCGCAAAGGTTTGTGACTTTTAAAATATGTGTCTAGACACTGGTGTAGAACACAGACGGGGCTTAGATGTAACTGTGTAGCAGAAAAGCTGTGATGTATAAGATGATACCGTGAGTAGAATTGCTCCTGATACTGTATGTGATTCAAATATCAAACGCTTGGTAGGTGAGAATGTTGCCAGTCAGATTGGTTCCCATTATTTCTCTCAATCCAATTATGTAGTACTACTCCCAGCTGTGGCTGTTGGACTATTGTTTTGTTTCTGTTTCCGTGTCAAACTATTTCACCTCCATCTCAACAGCATGTCGACAATTGCCGTTGCTCTGCTCCAAACGACCTGCCGCTCTGTTAAACGCTTCTTTATCGCCTGAGTGCCGTTTGACTTTGTTTACCTGTGTTAATTGCGGACGGCAAAACTAATTTCATCTCAGGGTTAACTGAGTTCACCATTAACCTTTTGAACATTATTGTATCAGAGTATGTTAATAAACTTTACCATTCAGAGTGTACCTTCAAGGTCTCCCAGACAGAGAAGTACCAAGACTGATGTTCATCACATGACACAAAATCCCTCATTTACCCAAACTGCCCTTAAGTGCATCAGTTGTTTTAAAATAAATGTGTAATACTTTCTAAATTTCAGACAGGCTGTTGTGATACACCAGTGGTTGTCTTATTAACATGGAGCCCATCATTTATCCTGTTCTGCGGAGTTACTGCAAAAGTTGCTGCCTTTGAACAAAAGTTACTAAACTCTCATGGCCTGTGGTCTTTCTGGTGGCGGGCGTCTGAAACTCTCTGACTGTGTTCAGCAGTCAACTGACAGTGTGTGTTTATAAATGACACTCCGGAGAATTCCTGAAGCTGCACAAATGATCAGAGATAAAAACCCAACTCCCTCGTCTCTATCGTCGTTACCCGATGACAGAGCCAATTAGAAGAAACAATGTCAGAAAACAATGGCGTATTGAGCCAAGTGAACAAACAACTTCCTCCAGAGGCCCTGGCCTCAGGAACTGGGATAATGCTGCTGACTGTAAGCCAAGGTACTGCGTCAGTATGTACCAGCGGGAGGATCCTCTGTCTTTCTACTCACTTATTGAACCACATTGGGTTTGACAAGATAACTCGGAGTCCAATAAACCCCCTAATGACTCCTGATGTTCTACTCCTGTATTATTTTTTTTTCAAAAATCCAGATGTATACAAAAAACCCCAACAGACTACAGAGACTGCTGGTGAAGCACAGCAGATGATGCAGTCCACCTGTGTAAAAGGACAATGACACTGACAAAAACCACATAGGAGACACGTAGGAGGAAGACAGTGTCTGATTCTCTGATTATCTGGGGGTGAGACATTACCATTGTATCACTGAGGCTTAAATGTTCTTTGGAACAGATGCCTCATCATCTCCGGCAGCCGCATTAAGACGAGAACTGATTTTCAGCTCACTCAAACGTCAAAGTGTTGGTTTACAGCTCATTTCACGTTAGCCTTTAACTGAAATGAACTGTCTCGCTCTCACTGTCCTTCACATACTGTGGAAAGGAAACCATCTAAGAAGCCTGAAGACGGTTTGATTGGATTAGAATAGATTAGATTACATTGGAATAGAGTCAACTGTTATTACCCAGCAATAATACTACTAGTAGAAAGTAAACGTGTTTAAATCCAATCAAAGTTTGAAGTATTAGTGTTGTAGCTTTTACATACTCAACCGGCAACAACTGTGAACTTCTTAGCCATTCTTAGCCGTTAGCTAAAGTAAATTAGAATCTTCTTAAACACCTCTAACATCAAATCACCTAGTAACACACTTTAAACACAGGGAAACCTCCCCTGTAAATGAATATAACATCACCGCAGTATTTTTAAGCTGATTTTTAAGCAGTTCAGTCCATTTAGCTTTAATTTATTTAACCAGATGAGGTCTGTGGTGAAGAGAAACAGTCTAATAACACTGACTGAGATCACACACTGTAACAGTTTATCATTATGAGTGCTATTATTTTACAAATGAGCAGCTGTGTTCTGTGATTTAACACCACTAACAGTAACCATTTAAAAACAATTCATGCTCATTTGTATATTTTATGGTGAATAAAATCCTATCTTTATGCACAGTTGTAATGGAAACATTTTTTTAAAGGCACATATGCTGGACTCAAACTGCAGATAGTATAAAAAAGCCCGGTCTCCCTGCTAAATTTAGCCAGCGGCTAAGATTGACAAGACATTTGTTGGTCAGAGATGCTGGTGTGAGTGCCACTTAATGGCAGTGAATAACAAATATATGAGTTTTAATCAACTGCAGCTCTTGATCAGCTTCCAAAAGCATTTGCTCATCCAAGAATGTCAGGCTAACAAAGGCAGCGGGACGTTCACTGACTCCAAATCTTCTCCGAAGTAAATCAGCGGTGCTTCACAGCGGCGGCCATTCTGCTACTCATCGGCCAATGCTTTTAGCAGAACCTTTGGTGAAACCTTGTATATGTTGTTTCATACCAAGTGGAAAGACAGGCTGTCATTTTCCTTCTTTTGTTGCATACCTATACAAAAGTCCAATTACCTCGGAGCAGTTAACTGTTTTCTCCCCCTTTTCTACAAAATGAATGATTCAATAAATTTAGAAAACTCCAAAGGGGTGGATAGATATATAGTTCAGCCTTGTTTGGATCTTTAAAAAAGTCTTTTGTTTTATCTCCACTCCAACAACATATTTCAGGTGTCAAATAAACAGCAGTGTGGTTTAACGCAGCCCTCTGTTGCAGCAGAGTGTCCTGTGAGAACAAACCCACTGTGTCAGCATAACGTTGTTTAAGTCTGAAGCCAAAACCATACATCACATCTCTGGGACCTTCTGATCTCATTTCTGTTTAGTTTTGGGGCTCCTGTGGGTGTAGTGCTGAGAATCAGGCCTGTGCAAACTCAATCAAACTCCCTTTTTTCTCTGGAATAAAATTCCTAACACAGGCTTTTTTTTAAGTGGAGACATGAAGACAAGCTGCTGCCAGTCAAAATGAAATCACATTATTTTGCAGCTCTGGAATTACGTATTTATGAATATGCTGATAAACACACAAAAAAGGAAGGCAAAAACAAAGGTGGACAGTGACAGGTGATTCATCACCTGTGCAGTCAGTCCCGCCTTGTCAAACACCCAGACGTGATGTGTTGGCTGATCAGAGTGTTCAAGCTCAGACCTGCCAAGGTTCCATCAGATGCAACTTGATTAGCACTCATTTCGCTTTTCCTGACACAACATGGCGGCGCTACCGTTCTAATGGATCCAGAGGAAATACTCTATTCACTTGGTCTCCTATCAGAAAATATTCAGTTTGACGGGGAATTTTGACATTATTCAAAGCTGTGGACAAACTGCACATCAAACTATTTTTCCTTTTTTTTTTTTGTTATTTATAATCAGAACAACCTTGAAATGACATGATCCAAATATCCCAAACAGAATGTGTATTTTATGGACGTCTGACCTCGTCCAACCCTCCAACCCGACGACCTCACATACTCCCAAAGATGACACGGAAAGATATTTGAGAATGATAAAAATCCCTCTTGGTGTTGGCTGCAGCCTGGTGGATCCATGCTGGGAGAATGACTGGTCATGGTGTCAGGCACAAAGACTGATTGAAGGGCTCAGAGACTGTTGTGTGCTTTCAATTACAAGCAGCCGACTAATACCACTGCTGAGGCCCCAGCACACGACAGCAGCACTGGGCACACAGAGATGGAGTATGTGATGGCCACAGCCAGGGTTTATTTTGTATTTTTTATTTCAGTTTCTGTGACTTATCTCACTCTGTTATTGTCTGCAGCAGGCAGAGGGCAGAGAACCAGGAAGAAAACTGTATACAAGGACAGGGCCTCACAAACTTTTTCATTCCAAAGACCTCAAACAGCATCAGCTTGTGGTCAGGGACTCCCTTTGCGAAACCATAGTCAATGCGAGAAAATATATAACGAAACGTATACTTTAAGAAAGCATTTTCTTATTTTTCTTCACTATTCAATAATAATTATTCTTTAACAAAAGAAAATTATTAACAAATATTTTCAGCACTGAATGTTTTTTTTGCATTTTTTCTCATCTTCCTTATAAGGCCACTCACTGAGGCCACTCACTGCCCCCTAGTGGCCCTTCAGGGAGCTGTGACCCACACTTTGAACACCATTGCACTAGAGTAGTGGTTCTCAAACTGTGTGGTGGAAGCTAACAGGGAAGGTGCTCGGAAGAAAAAAACAGGAATGGTCAACGCCCCACTGCGTACTGCATCATCCTGTACTGCAGTGCTACTCCCTGTGTCCAATTAAAATCACCTCTGTTTAGCTTGTAACTTAATAAATATTTAGGACAGAATTAATTTAAATCATTCAGACAAAGACAGAGAGATGACACAGGGACGATGTCCAGGAGTCTGGTTTCATAAAGGTGCAGTAGGCTCAACCTTTGAAAAAAATGAATCCTTCTAATTTTCTGGCTTGTTTAATATGTTGACAGAGCTCTGCTGGGGACGTCTCAGCTCTCACAGCTCATCAAACCATCATTCGGTCTTCTTTCTGCAGCAGCCCCTCATGACCATCGTTTGAACTTGACTTGTTCACACACTGCTGAGCCGCCACCAGGTTTCACACACACACACACACTGTGGATTTCAATTTGCACCACATAAATGCCAGAGTCACAGGGCAAAGCAATTAGCAACTCCCAGCTATAGTTTGCAGTCCCTCGCCCTAGTTTAATTAGGACATCCAGGAAGAAGTACATTAACGACTTTTGGACAAAGCTAATTATGTTTGAAAAAAAAAAACCTTTTCCTTTAACAAAACAATATAGTTGCTACACTGTCACAACAGCTGAATTTATTTCCAGGCATTTGTATCGCACCTGGTACCAACTGGTGCCTGTGTCGAGGGGAGCAGCTGAGTGGCTAAGCTAATTATCGCTGCTAAGCTAATCAGCTCTGTGAGATTTAACTGACTTTAAATGTATGTATTTAGACTCTTGGCCACAGTTTTGATGGTTTTATAGTTTTCAGATGTCGGCGAAACAAATTGACATAAAAGTTACTCAATTTTGGCAACTGTAAAAATCTTTTCAAACCCAACAACGCCTAGTGGCCAGGCAGATGTCCAGCTCTCTCGCCACAGGTCACTTAGTCAGGCTTCAGTGCTAGGACACCTGGAGTCTGGTCAGGTAAACTCAGGAAGTTTGGCCAAGATGGAAAATCCGGCAAGATAAGCATGACTTGGCAGCCGTTGAGTTTCTCCTCCCACAGGTTGGCAGTTCTCCCAAACAGAGCATGAATGTGCCTGCAATCTGTTGACTGGTTGGCCGGGGGACTGGTAAGACCCAGTCATTTTACTCTTTGTCAATGGAGAATCAGGGACACCTTATCAAACGTATCTCATTGAGTTCAGCACAAATTAGTGAGGCTGTGTGGCTGCAGTCAAGCTTTTAATTGACTCTTGTTTTAAAACTTCAAATCTATAACTCGTTAACTTGTCAATTAAAGCTTGCCCCACCCCCTGCTGCTGCCCCCAAGAGCCAACTGCAGAAAATGGCTGGATGGATAAAAGTCTTCTTATGTCGTTTTCCCAAGTCAGCCCATATTATCATACCATATATTAAGGATGAGAAGAATTAGTCATGTGGAAATATATTTTTAACTCCATTTACAAACTCAAGCATTTCCTACCGTTTCAGTGTAATTTACTGTCAGCACAGGACAGACGGATGAAATATGACACACTTCCCAGAAAGAGTACATTATGTAGTTTGATAAACTCAGCATTCTACATATAGACCACAGCGCTTACATGACAGAATGTAGTCAAGACTGAGGGAAACCACAGTAATGTGCATTTTCAGCCCCCACCTCTGGATTAACCCTTTGTACCGCTTCTAATGTAAATGTGTTCATTAGACGAAAAAAACAAAGGAATACAAAAGGAAATCCATCCATATGTACACTCTGCATGTAAAAAAGGATGTTTCGCTAATGCTATCTCCATCCCTACAGTGGGGTGTACGCATCACTGCAGCCTTCAGATACTCACGCAG
>NW_007585125.1:132761-170229 GCF_000523025.1 Cynoglossus semilaevis | reverse complement strand
GGACCGACTCACACAGAGCACCAGCCACGAACAGTGGAGCTCCATCTGTTTCAGATTCAGTCGGGCTTTTCCTCTCACTATACACTCTTCACGTAGTAAACACTAATGGAGTTGGGATGATAGTAATGTAGCAGGAAGTGCATGCAAGCTACCACTTTTATTCGCTCCTATTTCTAAATTCCGCTCGCTCAGCAAGGACACCCTCTAAATCACATCTGCTCAAAAGTTAACTACTGACAAAAGTAATACAAGTTGACTAGGCTGTCATTAAATGGGCCATAACTCCTCGTCATTAAAGTGAGAAGCTAGAGCGCAGGCCGCAGTGACCTTTGGTTCGGCCACCAGAACCTGACAGTTGCAGTAAATTACAGTTGGCGGTCACTTTCTACAGTGTGACGCTTCAGACAGGAGACAAAATCATCCTGAGGAATTTGTTAACAATGTCAATGGAACAGACAAAAAAGATGACAAATTATTATTTTTTTTAAAAAATATTTTATATTATATTTATTCTTTTTTATATTTATATATTTTTTATATTATATTTAATTTTATGTTTTTATTTTTTATTTTTTGTACAAATTCAGCACTGGTTTTATCATTCTTCAGGACAAACCATTGGACGAGTGGACACCATAGATACAAACTTCCTGAAATATGAGATTTCCGTGTTACGAGGCTGCAACTGTTGCAAGATTTTGCTCCTGATACGAGTAAATATCTAGTTACGAGTGCTCAACCGAGCTCCATTTTTCCACCTGAATTAAAAAAATGATGATATAACAGTGATGAGAGATGAAGATTAATTTTTAGGGTTTGATAAAATAAAAAAACCTGTCCCTCCCTTGGTTATTTTACCCATTTTATAACAATAACGTAAAATGTAAAAGGATATTTTATTTTATCTTTTCAATTTTATTTTGATCAGAATTATACCTTCTGTTGGATTGTGTTTGAAAAATAATCCTCTGTAGTCTTCTCAACTTCTCCTTCATAAAAATGTCTCTCCACAAATATAACCAACATGAAATACAGCAGCAGAGCCCTACACTGTACCAACCTATCTATCAGCCAAAATCACACTGCACAAACAACTAGCACTGCAACTGGCACTCACTGTTATTGACCAAAATTTGAAAATCCACTACTGGGAACAGCAGTCGTTCCCTAGATCAAGCACTTTTCAAGGTCTGCTCCTTTGGTCAATTATTTTAGACTCCAAATGTGAGTAAAGTTCTTCCTCATCACTGACTACCTCATGACCATCAAAGATCTGAAGTGATGTTTCAGCCCAGAGGACCTGCAATTAATAAAGGTCATTAAAAACCATCAGTTAACCCAGAGACTGCAGGAGACCGTACTCACTTGCAGAATGTGATGAACCAAATGATGTATATCTTATTAAATTACCAAAAACATTATATTTTTTTATATAAAAAAACCCTCCAAGGCTAGATAAAATGGAAGTTATGTCTTTTAATTAGTTCCCGGGTCTCTTGGGCTATCCCGCCAAGCTTCACTGACTAATACGCTCATAAGACGCTGAGTGTAATAAGTTTAATCTTAAAAACAATAAAAATCAGATGCACAAATGCACAAATCGCCAGCCATTATTTCAATTCCCGACAGTAATGGAAGAACAATGATGTTTTTAAACTAATGTGAAAATGGGTTTCAGTTCAGAGGAACAGCGATCGGTGCTGCCTGAGGCTGGCTGGTTCTCCTCAGTGAAACTATAACAAGATAGCAGGTACTGTAGATGGAAGAAGCAGTGTGTGTGGATAAGAGAATGAATGAATCTGTCGGCCACCATTACAGAAGCAGGAGATTATAACGATGCAAATCGCATACTTTATTCAAACACGCCTGAAGGAAACGAACTCACGACGAGCAGGAGGTAAAAAAGTGATGGAACTCTTTCTCTCCTGCAGGTCTGACTCGGGAATTGACATCTTTATTTCCCAGGTGTAAATCATTATTTTATATTGTTTTCCTAAGGAATGAATTCTGTGGCTGATGAACGACTGCTCCTTTTAAACTGCTGTCTGGTCCTTCTAGTCTCAGAGTAAATGTAGCATTTTATATGCCGTACAAAGCTAACTTTATTGTTACGGCTGAGCAATCTTTTCAACCCCTGCAGATAAAAAAAAAATCCCTGTATGCCAAAATATAACCATACATTCATAACAACCTCTGGTGTATAAAACACTGTTTATGAAGCTCCAGAGAAAGACTACTGCAACACAATCTGAAGCATAAACAGGCTCGCCACGCTGTGCAAATGTCCAGCTGTTTCATCTGGACATTTGTCGCATTTGTTTGTCCAGCAGGACGAGCGGCATAAATGTTGTGTTGTGTTGTGTTATAATGGGAAGCTGAGATGCAGATGCAATCATTGCGTTTGAGAGATTTTGGGTGTTTTTCTTCCAAAGGCATTGCCATGCAGTCTTGTAAATGGAGTTGAAGCCAAGAAGCGGTGCAGTGATGGAAAAGGATGGAACTATCCATGGTGCTGAAAAGCTTTAGCTGCTTCGGACTGTTGTGTCAATGGTGCTCCTATACACACAGATATATATATATCTGATATATATATATCTGTGTGTATATATGTATAAATATGTGTATGTATATATATAAATATATATATTTATGTATGTGTATGTACACTGTTTGTACTGTACTTTAATAGTTTGAAATATACATTTGGAGTGAAGGAGTGAGCCGATCTGTGTTCTGTCCAGTTTCTGCCCACTCATGTTCCCATCTCACACACTAGTCTGTGGATGACTTAAAATAACAGTCCACTGTAAATGGCTTGATTTCACTAAGTCTTTTAGTCACCACGACTGAAAAACAACTGCATTTTCTATTATTTAATTTACTTTTTCTTTCTTTTTTTTACCAAGAATGTCTTGTTGTTGGTGCTCTTCTCTGACAGAAGGAAACCCACTGGTTCAATTCCTAGTACTAACTGATGATCCATCTGTAGCACATTTACCTTGTGTTTCACAGAATTATGTTCAATCACTTGAAATGGTCCAAAGGACCATGACTGTGAACGTGAGTGTGACTGTGGTTGTTTGTTTTCTCTACCTGTGGCCTTGTGTCCAACAAGAAAACATCTTGGTACATTTAACTCATTTCACTCCAAAGACTAACATTCTTTGTGCATTCTTACTAAGCACCACACATTTCTTTTCAGAAAAAAAAAATAAATTCAAGGGCGGAAAATAAATCTGAAAAATGACAGTGTTTTGGAGTTTGTCTGTTTTTTTCTGCAGCTACGGTACAGTACCTCTACATTACCATAGAATGTTGGTGTGTGTACACCATCCCACTCTCCCTAAATGTTGTCACCTAATGATTGCCTTGTGTCAATTGTGCTTCAAATGTCTCGTCTGTTTCAGTTATCGAGGTTAACAGCGATGTCTGCCAAACAGATTTGTACATCAACAGCTGCCTTTAACAGAAGCGTAGACGCCTTTCATAACCAAGCAGCAAATATATATTTGTGTACTGAATACATACGTTTTTTTCTCTCTGTAAATCTAAGACAAACAGAAAGAATTTTATCAAAACTATTTTTATACTGATGACAGCTGTTTTAAAGGCTTATATTCAAGCTCTGGTTATGGTTGAAATAATTAGTTAATTAATGATCAAGACAGATGTATATTTACCTCCTTCTATCAGAAGAATGTTTCCACTGTTTGCAACACAAATCTTGGAATCTCCATCCTGGATCTAAACTCCTGTTCTGTCTTTTGTCTGAGATCACAACAATATCACACTCAATAATGTAAAAGGTCCACGAGAGCAGGCAGGGTCTGGAATCATTTTTAAAATTTTAAGGACTGAGACACTCCCTCAAGGTTGAAAAACAAACAAACAAGAGAAGCCGAAGTGCTCTGCGCAAAGCTACAATTCCAGAGAATATGAAACGTTACAGGACAGCAAATAAAAACAGACATGAGATTCTGAGGTAAATCATCTTCTCCCTGGACAAACTTGACCAGTGATAGATATATAAATTCATATAAAGTGAAATACACGCTAGAGAGACTCTCTGTCCAGTGGTTGGTCTCCAGTTGGATTCAGGTTAACTGATCATCCAAACGAGGATGCTTTAAGATATTTTGGAGTTCAAATAAATCCAAACTAAAACACATTTTCTTTGACCTCATTCAGGGCGAGAACATGTTTAATACCAGTCTGCTCCTGCAAATGGGGAAAAAACAACGTCCTCTCATTTCCATCTTCTCTAGTTTCAACCTGCTAATAAAGTGCAGTAAAACACACACACACACACAGCGCTGGAAGCTCTGGCTGTCTGTGCAACTCACTGTAATAATGTCTCACTTGTTTCCCCTATAATTGAATTCTTATTTAGCTCTGCAAATTAAATTGCAACACTAATGGCGCTGGCGTCGCGTAACCATCACTTCCGGAAAAAAAAAAAAAAGTTCACCAGGATCTACTGCAGCGGTCTGCCGTCCGACTGTTTCAAGTATGTGAAACGAAGTGATGTAAATTCTGACCGTAATAAATAACAGCACAGAAGGATAAAGTGCCCAGCGTTGCCTGAAATCAGCTTTCAGCTGCGCACGCCGACGTCTCACTGACACAACGCAACCAATTATTCTAGTTTATACCCACTGTCACTGTAATGACACAGTGTGCCACCAGAGTTTTCAACACCTTCATTTGCTGCGACTCGTCACATCCCTGTCGCATCACACGCCACCAAATCTTATTTCCTGTCTGAAACACGTCTTTATTCTGACACAGTGGCAGCAGACCAGGCCGTGGCATAGAGCTGGAATTCTGTGCCCTATTATTTGGAACTGTGTTTCAAGGACGTCAGAGACGGCAGACACCGATTATACAGGAACTACAGAGGAAAAAATACATTTTTCAACAATCATCACAGCCATGTATTTATCCTAGCAGCCACTTATATATTTAACATTTCCATGCAGAACATGATCCATTATACAGCAGCTTTCAGCTAAATTCAATACCGCTAACGATCACAATGGGGAAATTCACAGTGTTAAGGCTGCCACAGGAGGTGCCACTAAATATGAGGTCGCAACTCACTAGCGCTATTCTATGTGGTTCATGTGGGGCTCAAATGTAGGACCTTTTTCATGTAAGGCAGGCTTGATGACCACTACATCATGGAACCAACACAACATCATTTTCATAATTATTGTTTGTAGAGCTAAAGACTTTGCGAAAGTTTTTCATTGTGTGAAAGACACTAGATGACAGCATTGCAACTCATTTAATTTTTTTTTTTTTAATTCAGGAGATTGTATGTTGGTGTTGGTTGATATTGGGATCGGAAAAATAAATGTTTGGACAATATCGGTAAAAAGTTAATATTGGACATCCCTAGAACATACACATACTCATATTAGTATGTAAAAAATGCTATCCAGACAAAGCCAGTTTGAAAGAGTTACTAACCCACCTGGTGAGTTTGTTTACCCTGTCAACTGTTGCTTTATCTGGTTTGACAGTCATGTTAACCCGCCGACACAGGAGTTCAACGTGAGGTCCCTGGTATTTCGGTCTTGAAGGTGTTTCTCCAGCTCACAGCAGAGCTCAGGTTAGCGTCAGTGTCTATATTCTACAGCCTTACAGAACTTATTCTTTAAAATAATCAAATCTTTATTTAGTCGTCCCTGCGCTGTACCTTGTCAACCCGTCACAGTTGATTTTTCTCCTTTTACCTGTACAGATCTATAACAGAACAGACCAACATCCCTGTGTGTGTGCGTGTCAATGTGTACTCTTGAATGTGTGTGGGTTTCTTATGTGTGTCACTTTCTCTTGCACTCCTTAACCATCAGGTTTTTTTGTTTGTTTTTTTTAAAATAGAATGTGTTTGAAAATATCAAACACAGTGACTCTGTCATTAAAGTCCTATATTATTATTATTATTTTTAATCAAAAATACATCATTTTCACTTTCCTACATATTTATGTATATTATTTTCTGTTGTTTTTCTCGTGTCATGTTATAAAGACATGAGAACTGAAATGATATAAACACTGAGGTTTATATGTAAACCTTTTACTGTATCTCCAATGTCAACTTGTTCGTGTTCCATCACTCTGTGGTTCTACAGTACCACAGTAATGTAGTGCGGGGCCGACACACTCAGCAGCAACACTGCAGATACCTGCAGGTTCCATAGCTCAGCGCAGCGATGCCTTGCTCGTCTACAACCATAATTACTTATCGAGTGCAGCGGCCGGCTTGTGCAACAGTGGCGTTAGTTGTCGACTCGTTCACATTGCCCCTAACATGAGTCTCCCTATCAGCAACAGAATTTCACCTTGATCTACTTCAGCAGTCTGGGAGCCAAAAACAAGTATGTGAATCTGGGAAAAGTATTTCACACCATAAAATGTGACAACACCACCAGATAAAGTGCAGAACTGTGCCTGGAATCAGCTTTCCACCGGGCACCTTCACCTCACTCTGGCATCAAGCAGCCAATTATTCTTAGTTATAACAAGAACTGTAATGTGCTCTGGGTGCATGTGCTTACAAGTGCTGACTGAGATAAACAAGGACAAAATAGGAAATAAAAGAACACAGCAGAGACTGGGAATATTTGCATAACGATAAAAAAAAAAATTAAAATTGAGAATGAATTCATTTGAAAGAACAGGACAAAAACAATCAGGGCTGTTGGTGTTTGTACATCAGGACAAGGTGGTCTGATTTAAATGTACCCTTAATGGGCCCCCAGGGGGCGCTAAGGGGCCAGAGAAAAATGTAAAAAAAAAAATTCAATGTATGACTCTTTTTCCTGAACAAGGTTAACTGCCAGAATCGTCTGATTATCATAAGTTTCCAATGGTACTTTAAGGCAACTTGTGAAACAACTTCAAAGACAAATTGAGCTAACCAGATGTAATAATTAGCATGCAGTTCAGCATGGTTGTGTACATGTTAACAGCATTAAATATGAGCAAACACTGACTCAGTTAGCCTGAGGTAGCCAGTTGCCTGTACGAGTCTCTATCTAAGAAATTAAAGGGAAAAACCTGGCGGACACCGACTGCATTACATTACAGTACAGTTAACCCATTGACCCCGCGTCATACTTCCTGTTCCCTGACACAGTACAGTATAAATCTCCAGAACATGACAACGATGGACCTTAGAATGACAAAGTGTTAACTGTTCATTTTCCTCGATTGTTGTCGAGCCAGACCCCAAATGGCAGAAAATGTTTTTCACCCTCGTAAACCCAAGTCAAAGGAGAATAATTCAGAGCCTGACAGATTTATTGACAGCTTTATCACACGCTCTTGAGAGAACTGTTCCCCTAATCACATTGTTACTGAGATAATCACATTTTGATATTTTGCCCAATTGTCCCATAACAACTAAATGGATACAAGACGGATCACCATGGTGCATTTGGAGCCTTTTGATTGGAAGCTGCACAGAGGTGAGAAGACAACGGCAGACTTTTAATCAAAACAACCAAATGGAAGAATGAGTTAAAGATGAATTCATCTGAAATTTAAAAAAAAAACAAAACTACAGGAACTGATGAAAAATGTGACAAAAAAAGTCAAACAGCAGCCATGAAGAACAGAGCAGGACTTTGAAGGCAACAGGGATGAAATACATTCATATTGTTAGTCAAAAATAAATATAGATTAAAATGTGTTTCATATAACATACAGCTTGTACAGTATAGTAGTTCTACAAAACAAGAAGCAAAGCAGATAAAGAGGTATAAATAATGCTTTTCAAATACTTTTTAAAGTATTTGAATTTTGAAGTAGTTGAAGTACAAATATTTGAAGTAGTTCTCAATTTTACAAAAAATATGTTCCTGTTTACTCATATCTTTGTTCAAACGCATATCATTTAGAAGCAGAGACATCGGTGTTACCTATGGAAGAGTCTAGAATGTGTCTAGCGCCTCACAGTGATTGCATATTTAATGACACCATTCCCACAGGGGAATCCTGCCTGGAGGCAGTGACAACAACCACCCAGGCTAACGGCAGCACAGGGAACCCTGATCACTGTCTGTGTACGAAGCAGTACAGAGTAAAACTCAGAGGGTGAGTACTGATGATGAGTACTGGTGATGAACCAGAAAGCTGCTGACCAACACCAACGGGAGACGTGGGAGAACTGATTTATGGAAACAGGACACAGGACTCAGATGAGAACTGGGTCAGGAGTAAACAAGAAAGAAAAAAAAACTCTTCTGCAGAAGTTAAGGCACTCATCGAGATTCATCGACATGAGAGGAGGAAAACAAACTAAACACAGGTGGAACACATTAGAGGAGAAGAGGGGTTCACGGGAGGTCACACAGGAGGGGAGGGACGGGGCAGGCTGATGAGCCAGGTGCCCAGGTGGATTTTTAGAATAATTGGAATAATGAACAAAAAGAAATCCTCAAGAGTTTAAATGAATGCGTATTTGTCATTTACTTACAGAGTTTAATCACTGGTTGATAACAGCAGAGATTGGAATCTTTGCCACTGATTAAAAGTAAATAATTCATATTAAGCCTCCAACCGACAAGGGTATTTGTTTTCGGTCCGCCTGTGTGTGAGCAGCATACAATGAAAACCTAAGGATGGATTTGGATACAAATATCTAATATGATCATTTACAGGCTGGCTGTGTACACTGTCAATGCTGGAGTGACCTCAATTACAGCTGTGTATAAGTGGGTAGAGCCAAAGTAGAGCCAGAACAGTTTGAACCCTGCAGTCACACATTCACCTGTTCCTACATTTGCTCCTCTGCTCTTTAGCATTATTATTCATTTTATTATTATTATTCATCCTTTAATGAAAAACAATTAAATGTATTGATTATAGCACAATATCAGAATTGGACTGTTACAGTTTTGACATATGAATAGAAGTGAAATCAAAATTTTAATTTCATCCCTAACCCTCCACCTCTAACAATTTGATTAGATAAAGTCACAGGATATACAGTATATTGATTAATCACAATTAATTGTGATTAATCGGACATCAATGTATTATTCACAGTTATACCAATTAATCCCAACTAACTGTGATTAATCGGACATCTTTCATTGACAATAAATGGTGATTAACCCATAGATATTCTGACACCAGTTTCTGCAAATAGCTTTGCTACTTAAAAACAAATGTAGGCATCTGTATCATCAGCTTTAAAGGTCTCTGGACTATAGCTCCGCCCTAATTTAAAAATAAAAAAATGAGCTGGCAGCATTTCTAAGAACTTCACCTTTTCAGGGACTTGGAGTCTGGTAGTCTGGAGGGCAGGGATATCTGGAGCAGAGCTGATGTGTTTTAAAAAATATGGAGTTGCCTGGACATGGTTGGAAATGTTGGAAACGAACCATCCACATGTAACACCCCCAGAGGAAAGAAAGACAGAGAAGTGTAAAGGTCAAATCACTGCACGTCAGAGAAAATATCAGTTGTTGTTTCCAAAGCCCTGGGCTAATGTGTACTGTATATGCTGATTCTGTAGCCCGTGGAAAAGAAAAACACGAGTCTGCCTGGCCTCCATATTTACCAGCTGTTTGAGAGCTACAGGCAGCCAGCAGCAGCAAAACAAATCCAAGACAGAGTTTAGACTCAGGGAGTTCTGAATAGAATGTCCTGCGGTCTAGACATTCAGTCTCGTCACAGGACAGGCACCAAAACCAGAATTTAAATGCTTTATTATATACGCTGTTCCTTGAAAATGAACAAAATGTATCTGTGAAGGTTGTCGTAGTGAATTGAAACTGAAGTATAAGATGTTGTAGGGGGGGAAATAGCCAGATCTCAATATGAAAAAGAAAATAAAAAAAAACTAAAATTAAATTGAAACTTTCAGTATTGGCTCATAACATGCTTAACAAATTTAAAACAAATGCTTCTGTAAACTGAGAAGGTTTTGGAGTTGGGATTAGGAGATTAACTCTAAAAATGATCTAATGCAGTTATCACAAACAACAGCAGATGACGCTCTAAGGTCAACTCTCTCTTCTTTTCGTGTCCCGTTTTAGCTGTATTTAGCCTTTAGCAAGAAACATTTCCACTTGTCTTGGTCCTGGTTTTCTCGGTAGCAGAATATAGATGAAAGAAGGTATAAAAGACACCGTGAGCTTCAAGAGTCGACAAAACCTGACGTACTTTAAATTCCTCCTACATCAGCATCATCTGAGAAGCGGAGACAGGAAAATATTAGCAGACAAATATCCCGGTGCTGAAGAACTTTGTGTCTTTGACTGGGAAATAAGACTTGACTTCTAAATATCCTTGAAGGCTTTTATTTGATTTTTGTTTAATGACAGGCATTGGAAGTTGCTGCTGAGGAATATTTCTAGGAAATAAAATAAAGGTTTTGTTCCTCAGGGTTGTCTGCGTGGTTTGGGAATAAAAGAAGAAAATAATCATTACACTTTCTACTGGGGCCGTGGAGTTATTGTTGAATTGTCCCTTATTTAGATCACAGATTACAGAGTAACATATTACCAGACTGATTACTGTTACTGATTGTCACGAGCAGGGAATCCATTTCTTTAATTAAAAGAAAAAAAGGAATATCCTTGTCCATTTGATCCACTCAGTTAAAAACCTATTGAACCATCTGCCTTTTAGTCCTCAGATATTTTACGGAGCTAGCACCCCCATATTTAAACTGTAAATCGATGTGTGCGCAGTAGTAGCCTAAGTCCACAAAGTAAACCAAATATTAAAAAAAATTAATGAAGTTTGTGAAGCGTCAGTGAGACAGGCTGTGGAGCTGCTAATGTCCCAGACAGAGTGCAATTATCCTCTGGTTAATTCCCCACTGCACTGTTGGCATGAATATGAACAGATGTATACATTAACAGGAGAGGTGGGTGTTGTTCCGACTACATTATTTACCAACATGTGATGATGAAAGGTCACCATGTCACGGCCAGGGGGTCAACTGTACCCACCGAGCCTGTTAGACAGAGCTAACAGGGTTTGAAAAAATATGGCCGCTACCTCTAGCAGCGACCAAGGGAACTTCACTCCTAGCATTTTTTTATTCAATTTTCCATTCAGAAGAGTTTGTACTGATTGTTGAAATGATATTTTTTGTCAGATCTGAGTCATACTGTACAAAACAGCAAAGGCTTGAAATCGCACTGAAGAGGCTCCAAGGACAGTTTCCTGTCACGGCTGAAGACCTGAGTTGGTGCTAACTTTATTTCTGAAATGTATTAAAATCCAATTGAAATAAAATCCAATCTATGCATTAAAAATATATGTATGTATGTATGTTAACTGTTAACTCAGTGGCAGAGTAGGAGTTTGACACTGAAGAGTTTGGTTTATTCACAAACACAGAAACACAAATTTGACAGAGAGAAAGACAGAGAGAAAGACAGAGATTACGAGGTCATTAGCATTCCAGTGCCTCTGTGGAAAAGCCAATTAAACCATGTGAGAGCAGCCAGAAATATAAGTGTACTGCATACTGAGCAACGAGATACTGTAGGAGAATCTCCACTGTGTCTTATCAAACCGACATCCTCAATGACACGGCTGAGGCAGGTTACAGAAATTAATTAAAATAACTCCTTTTAAAAATAATAGTTCAATATCCTGTCGGCTCTTTGGTAAATAATACGATCTTTGATCATCAAATGCATTCAACTAAAAGAAAACAGTTGACCAGAGCGTCCATCAACACTGTTCCTCCCTTTGATGGTCAACACATTTTTTTTTTTTATTAAACAGACATATAATAGAAAATATTCTTACATTCATTAAACATTTATTCCTGTTCTTTTAGTTTGTTGTTATGTTCATGTTCTAATGCGGTTTATAAACAAAACTGGATTAGACAAGTGTGTGTAAAGTGGCCCAGGAAGCTGTAAACACAGTAAAAAAAAAAAAGAGAGAGAGAGAGAGAAACAGCAGGGTCTCAGAGTCTAAAAGTGTAATTATACTTCTGTCTTTGTGTTACACGCTGATGGTCGGCATTTCAAAAGACGAGAAGGAGGTAACCAGGGATTCTTTTTTTCTCTCTAGTGTCACGGCTTCAGAGCCATAAAAAACCTGCTCTTCCGTGCCTCGGGAGTAAAATGTTTGATGTTTAATAATGTAGTAGAACTGCACCAAAGTACTGTCCAATCTTGTCCCATGTAGTCCCGTATTTCCACCTTCCATCTGCTTAATTATTCACTAATTAATGCTGATTCTGCTGAAAACCGCCCTCTCTAGGATGAAAATGGAACTGAAACTTAAGAGAGGCTAAAATAATATTGACAAATAAAAATCCAACGAGACAAATCTGGCATGAAGAAAGTCCGACTGATAGTGATGTCATCAATGAAAACAACAGATGAGAGCCAGAGCCAATCAGAGTGAAGTTTGTTGCTGGTAGGCAGGACATGTTGTCTGGTAGTAGAAACAACAGGAGCCAGTATGAAGGCTGAGGATTGGTTGATGGTTAGCTAATTTACCATTAATTCACAAGTATCCTGTGATTGATTGATGATCCGGAGAGTTCCAAGAAGTTAAATTAAAGCTCCTAAATGACAATAGTAGGAAAATATCACCACACAGTGTGTTTTAAAATAAATGAATCCTTCACATCCAGCAGAGCAGCAGATCAGACACAGCACGTATTGTTGCCAGAAAACTGAACGGCTGAAGATGGAGTTTCACGGTGAAGCAAGAAATTCAGGAATTTTTTCACAACAGAGTCTGAGATATGACTTATTAAAAAGGACGGTTCTCCTTCACATTACTGCATGAGAGATTCCTGGTAGAACCATTTGGCACAATATGTTATCAGTCAAAACATTAATCTCTGAAATGAGGTGGAATTAGCATTTGAATTAGCCGAGAAGTAATGACTGACGGAGAAGAAAGGAACAGATGGAGAGGGAGAATTTAAAGAAGCTGGATAGGATCTGGGAGAGAAAAGAGAAAAGGTAGAAAAATGAAAACCCAGGGTAGAGGCTGGAGAACTGAATACAGCAATTCAAGCCTCAGCGCTGCCATGTAATTAATTATAAAAATATATAATGTTCACAGATGAATGTGCTGGCTCTGTGCAGGTGTCTGACTTGGAATGGAATTATTGTTTCACTTTAATGTCTATGTATTAGAGCAGTGGATCTCAAACCTTTTCTACTCTGTACCACCTGAGAAAACACTGATCTCTCTGAGTACCACCATGATGACCAACATTAGAATACAGCAGCAGAGGCCTTCACTGTTAGCTTCCACCACAGGAGAGATGGTTAGAAATGTTTAGAAAAATGTTTATGTTTAAATGTTGTTGTTTTTAACTGTGCATGGTATGTTTCAGATTTATTCAATTAAAAATGTAAATGTGAAAATATGAATAATCCCCGCATACCACTAGAGAGCGTACCACAGTTTGAGAACCACTGTTTTAGAGGATCTGCATGGGTTTTTTGGTTTTTTTTTGCACTTTTACCTGAATGAAAGTCCACCGTCATCTGCCAAAAGCTTTGACAGAGCATTACATTACATTACATTTTTCGCAAACAAAATTTCAAAGCTACCAAATATATATATATTGATAGAAAAAGAAATAATAATAAATTAATTCACAATATCATATACTAAGGCTTCTCATAAAATTAATGTATATCCATACAAATACAAAGACATGTATATATTTATGCATATACATCTACACTCATACACACTCAGACACATACAATTATATAAATATATGTGTGTGTGTGTGTGTGTGTTCTGCACAGAAACACATGGACATGCAGCCATATACAGCAGATGAAACATGATGTCAGGGCTTCAGCTTCAGCTTCAGCTTCAACCTCCTCACCCTCCTTAATAACTGCTCCACCCCAGGTTTATTTCAGTCCTGCCTATTTCTTATAATTACTATGACTCATGTTGTGAGGTTCTTTTCTCAGAAACTCAGTCTCAAAGAACACATAGATTGATGGTGATCCACATGTGGAGTAGAAGCTAAACCCAACTGTACATGTTTTGAAACAACTCTCCAACAGCACTATTTCATAAAGTACACTTTTTGGTTAAGATATGTTTTTTTTTAATTTAGATATAAAACAAAGGTTTGGAAATTCTGTGATTTTATTCCTCCAATATAACAGTTCCAAGGTATCAGTGGACCAAAGTAAATAAAGTCTTATTCCACTCTCTTCCTTCAAACAGATTTAAACCCATTTTCCAAATGTACAGTTTATTTCCACTCAGCCCAGACACAGCGGTACTAAATGACAACACCTGCCACTTTGTCCAGCCGTCAATACTAGTTTCATTTTCTCTGTCTATACCGCATATCCCTTCACTAGCCCACAGGTCAAAATAATCATAACATTGTTTCATGTGCCTACAGAGGTTTACAGGGTTATCGATCCAGAGAATGGCTCCTGATTGCTTCACAGAGCAGATCTCAAAACTCTCCTCTGTGTCTGGAGAAGGAAAAAAATAAGTCTCCCTGCTGCAGAAATGTTAACAACTCAGTGATGGAAAATGCTGCTTTAAGGCAACGGTTGTGGGGCGAGAGGGAGGTTGAAGAACGGTCTATTTAATATTGGTGTGTTTGGACCTGAAGCTTTATCTGATGATTAGACAAGGAGACGACAGAGGCCAAAAACTGGTCTTATTACACAACCTGGATGGATGGATGGGTGGGTGGGTGGATAGATGAAGGGATGGATGGATGGATAGACAGTCTTTGTCTGTGTTCCATGTGTGTGACTTGAGAACCACATGTAGGTACCAGTGGGAGATGTGACAATAATAATTCACTCGGTCAGTTAAAGTGTGAATGTTAAAAAACAGAGGTACCAACAGTGTCCTCCAGAACACCTACAACACCCAAAGCACCAAACTCTGGACATAACTCCAAAAAATGGAAAGATAAATATACTTGACACTGGGAAAAGGCCAAAAGATTACAGAGAATGTGGCTGAATCCATCACTTTTGACAGCCATTTTATCTGTGAGGCAGAGAATAATAACTCCTGTCGTCTGTTGGTAATTCTGAATCCACATTATTCTCTGTCTTAAACACCACTTCTCAGATGCTTTCACTTTAAAGCTGACAATTTCTTAGGTTTTTCGTGTGCAAATGAATTTGACGTGACAAGCAGGACATTGGAAGAATACGTTACGACGGTCCATCAAGTCCTCCCCTGGCCTCGTGTTGTTGTTATTTTAATTTGAAAATCTGCATGCGTTTCTGGGTGGGTATCTGCTAAATTTATGTTGACATGTGTGCCAACAGTGGTTTCTGCCACTGCCGGCACAAATGTATTAATAGTCCATGAGCATCACACTGGAAATGCATGGACAAGCAGTGTGAGTCCAACACCCAAAATAAACAGTCCAGGGCTGAGGTGCAGTCACACTGAGTGATGGACTGAGCAGAAAGAGATAGAGTTTCATGCTATTTTTAAGGATACAAATAATTAAATAAATAATCAAATTAATTGCAGAGTAGCTGAGGATAAATCAAGATTAATTGCAATAATCGTGATTAATCAATGTAAATAGTCATTCCTAAATATACCTTTTTTTTATATAAATTGCTGGAACAGAAAGACAAAAGTAATTTTTTTACAGCAGTCTTCTGTTATGGAAAACTGGCCTGAGATCAGCTAACCTTGCTTATCTCTGTTTGAGGTGGGGCAATAGTCAAACACTGCCCCCCCACCACCACCTCCACTTGGTTGGCAACTGATAAGCAGCTCATAGCAGGCAGTAGATCGAGCAAATGTCAAGGTCAGAAAGTTCTCAATGCCAAAAAAGGGTTATAGAAGCCAGGTAATGTAGCCTGTACCCCCCCGCACCCCCAGCCCACCCCCCTCACCGCAACCCTACCAAGAAATAAACATCAGAAAATGGATGGATAGATTGTGAGTTTTTTCAGGAAGAGCAGTACCACAGCAAAAATATTAAATTTGTCAATTTTATTTTTAGGTCTGCAGTCTGACGGAGACATCTGTAACTCACCAAACCAGTCGTCCCTTTTGTCAAAGTATATATAATTGATGAGGACTACGAAAGAATCAGTGATCAGAGGTAGCTGCCGCTTTAAAGACGGATTACTGGAACGAATCTCAGAGGACTGAAAGTTAAAAAAAAAGATCACAACTGTTCTAATCTCTGCAGCTGTTCTTGGATGTCGCTCCATCACTTCCTCTCCCTGACTAATTAATATCCTTTTGTCAATGTGCGTGCGTTTGGACTGAGCCTTTGACTTGATGTTATCTTTCTGCTTTGACTTTCTAGTCAGAACAAGAAACTGGTCTGGTGGCAGAAATTAAAATAAAAGATCACATATAAAGGCAGAAACGAGGGACACGACAGCCCAACAAGGAAACACGAAGATCATTTCCCCCCCCCCCCCCCACACACACACACACACACACACACACACCTCTCCGACCCCTTCTTAATGTCAGTGGAGGACCCTGAATCATTTGATTAAATATTTATGTGTGGTCTACATTAGTGGAGCTCTGACCTCACTGGTCGCTTGGACGTTGTTGTGATGCATTATTGAGAAGAACCACAAGTGAACATGTTGAAACAAACCACACGAACCAAAGATTTTTTTTCGTTTCCAGGAAACACAAGATAACTAAGTTAAAAAAATACTACTGGGGACATTTGGGGAAATTATTATTATTATTATTATTATATTCAGAGTCATTACAGAGCATCAATATGAAACGGTTTGTCTGGAAGCAGCATCATCCTAATCTCTGATTGCTCCAAAAACATAAACCGAGATTGTTTCATGATCGTGATCGTATCTGTGTATTTCACTGCTGGGAATGTCTGGTGATGATGACAAAAAGAAAAATACAAGGCGTGATTATTTTGGTCACCATGATTTAAAATGATTATTCAATAAATACAGGAACATGTTTGATTTACTGCACATCAAAAACAAATGTGATATTTTCCTCAATATCTTCCTGTTAAATTTTCCTTTAAATATTTAAAAGTTTTATATTCAATTATGAAAAAAGTAAATTAAAAACTAAATAAAAGACAAGAATAAACTAACTTGTAGCTAAACATAGGGGAAAAAACCAACTTGACTTTACTTGGTTTTGATGTTTTCACTTTTGTGAAAAATGCTGTGTTTTTGTTCTGATCCCCTTCATCTGACCCACAGATCGGTGTCAAAGAAGCAAAATAAAAGGACATGTTTTTTTAAGCTCCTCCATTACACACTGTGAGGACCTGATCTTTAAAGCACACACACACGTCTACGCACACACACACTTATTGCCCTCCCTCACACCTTCGATCAACACTGCAGCAGAGGGACAACACCTCTGAAGCACGGCTGCACGGATGAAGGGAAAATAAAAAGCAACACAAACTCTACAAATAAATGGTAAAAATAATAATATTCATAATATGAAAGGCAACCATAAGTAATAAGAATTAAAATCCATAGAAAGATCATACTGCCATCTCATTTAGCAAATGCCCATTTTTTAAAATCAATAGTATAAATGGTCTTTGTAACCGGGCCAACGACAGGACGTGGGCCGTCTGACACAGAACACTACCTGTCATTAAGTATGACAGTGGGAAGAGTGGGCTCTAGACTCACATTACCCTGAGGATAACAAGTAAGTACTCTGATTATTAAGGCACACTTGAATGCCTCTGGTGGAGATCGATACTTGGCTGAGTTCAGTTCAGACACTGAACATTCAGATGTGTGTTGTGTCTCCAGCTCTGCTACGACACTGGACGACAGTCCATGGAATATGAGAACAGAACACCAAATTTGTGGAAAAGTTGTCTTTTTAATGTCTTTTTTACCAATGATCCTTAGCACAAAACTAAGAATTAAATCTTTTTCTTTGTCGTTTCACTGATCTCCACAGAGCCCTAACTTCCATTTGACATCCCTAATAACAGGTTTGAACCAGGTAACTCTTTGTTATTGGTTTAGCCGACCTCCACTTCCAAACATTAAAGAGCGGCCGACAGCCCAGTGCAGCACCAGGACTCCACTCTGCTCCACTCTGCTGCTAAGGTGTTATCCAGGTGATGAGTAATGGCTACAGTGCTCAGAGTCGTGCTCAGAGAGTGGATTCCATTTATCCACTCAACCATGGAAGGCCTTGTTGATTGAGTGCCACTGGTCACTCTCCCATCTCGGCCGAAGAATGCTAAATTCGTTTTAGAGCGACTGCTGGGCTGTTGATCAGAACAACTGTCTGGCAGCTTCTAAACTCCGTTCATTTTACACAGGACTTTGCAGGGTTGTATACGCACCGATATACGTGCAGCTACGCTAAAAAGGACATTAGGGTGTGGTTTTTAGAGAAAAAGCAGTCACTCAGTGGGAAGTGTTTTTTGATCATGTAGCAGATAAACAGCATACTGGTACTACCTGTACCGCACAGCACCTCCTCAAACCCCCCATCTGCTCTCCTAGCTCACTCAAGGATTAGCAGATCAGGGTGGAGTGTGGAACGTTGTTGCAAATGGGAAATGACAGAGTCGTACCTGCTCCAGGAGGAGACGCTGTGTCGTTACATCTGCTGAATTCTACTGCTTATTTACACCCTGACTGAGCGGATGACAAAATGATTTAATCACAGGATAAAGGTGTCATTAAAACCAGCACTGACGCTGTGGAACTACAGGCCAGGCACTGAACCTATGTGAACTTTTTGATTTGTGACTCGTGCTTTTCAGAAGGGCTCAAATCAGCTAAAACAAATTTTGTTACCAGGAAAAAAAAATTAATATTTTCTGTTTTTAGTTGTCCATTTCTTTTTTTCCTCCTTTTACAGCATTCGCTCCAGTCATTATATTTCTCCTGTGCACCACTCAGTTAGAAAGGTTCAGGCTTTGTGCTCAGAGTGGTAATACATTTCTCAGTAAATTGTTTTTCATCATATTAAATGAAATTCTTCAAAACACTGTGTTCAAAACCTGCTGTTATGTAAGAAACATGTATTTACCTTTGAGGGAACAGCAGCACAGAGGTGTTGTCGTGTGCGTCGTGCACTATTGTCATTTGCACTGAAGGGCACCCCCTGCTGTTTTTTTTAAAAATTTATTTAACCTTTACTTTTCCAGGTATTTTGCTGTTCTCTTGCTTGAGTGGCACATCATAAAAATGATTATTTAAAATATTATTATTATTTTTAAACCTTTTCCCCCTTAAATATTGCCATTATTTGATGCCAGTGCAACGAAATAAGACTGTGGTTGTCGATCTTTTTGTTTTCTTAGATGTCTATGAGTTATAGTTGACAGTTCTTGAAGTGTTTGCTCACAAAATGCACAACCTGCAATAAACCAAAGCCCGAGGAAGAGAATCTGTGGTGGAGAAGAATAAAATCCAATCCATTCCAGTTTTTAATCTGATTACTCACAGGGTAGCTATCGATAAATCATGATTAATCTTGATCATAATTTATCATGAATAATCATGATTAGTGACCAGCTATCCTGTGATTAGACTGATTAATCATTATTAATCACAAGTGTAATTAATCATGCTTTATCGTAATTTATCACAATTAATCGTCATTGGACTAATCCAAATAATTGAATTATTAATTTGTCGAGAAAACAATGCGTAGTATATCTCTTATATACAAAGAAAAAACTCAAATTTTTTTCGGTGGATTTCAGTCATCATGTCTTGTCGTTGGTTTGTAGAATGTGTCAAGAGTTGTTTTCAGAACTTTGTTGGAGTCGTTGTCTTCATCAATAATAATCAGTGGACAGTCCCCCACAATTGATTTGACAGTCAGCTCGTCAGCCGTAGACTTATTCACCGCCCCGTGCTCAGTGAGGCTGTTCTGACAAATCTGACCAGAAGTTGAAGTCTGTGTCGGATGACCTTGTGTTTTAAACCTCCCACGTAACAATCTGTGTGTGGATGTGTGTGTAAGAGCACCCATCAGTGAACGGACTCATACAGTCAGTGTGTGTCATTCTGCCCATGGATTAAAATGCCCTGAAAACATTTTTAATCAGATTAATCTTCATGACTTCATTAAGGTGATTAACGCGTTCATTTGGATGGCCCCAGTTAAAACATCATAATTATTGAACTTCAGTATAAACAGACACAGTAGGAGTTCAATAACAGGCTGAACGGCTGAGCTGAGGCTGATTTGACCAGAGCACTGAGCAGATCAGCCGCAGCCAGGAGGGAAGTGAACGGTGGGAACAGATTTAAGAACAAGGAGCAGCCTTTCTCACAGTGTCTGTTGGTTCTCAGGGTGAAGACAGAGACGTACGACTTCTGCCTCGTCTTTCCATTAGTTCTATCAATGTATTTGTTTCCATCAACCTGTGCAGCTGTCTAAAACAATAGCCATCTGAACTGCCTTTGACACAGATCCGGTCAATCCGGTCACCAAAGTTCAGCAACAGCGAGCACGTAATTGAAAACTGGCTACTACAAGGCTGAACAGGAGGAAGAACGACGGGCAGATAGTCAAGGGTGCAGCGGTTTAAGTGACGAGGAAAGGTGAGAATGAAGCAGTCTCCCGTGGAGGGGGAGAAAATGAGACAAATGGAAAGAGACACACCGCAGGGAGGAAGTCAGACTGAGAGAGAAGACTAGCTCGCTGCTATTGTGCTGCCACCAGATGATGGATGTGCACGCACTCCAGTCAGGCGGTAATGGGAGCGTGCGAGCCGTTAGAGCATGAGGCAGAGCTGAGGAGGTCACGCTGGGGCCATGCATGAACAAAATGACACCAAGAGTCAAAGACGACACAATGATTTATCACAATGATGTCGTTAAGATTTGGGTTTTTTGGGTCTTAATTTTTCGACTTAAAAAATGGGTGTAAGGCAACTTTTCCACCTGTTTCTTAACGACAGGATTCAATCAGTAAGACAAAGGCTTCCTCGCTATCTTCATACGTTGGACAGAATATATCACGGCGCTGTGTGGTTCATCACAAGCAGCAGAGCTCTCATTTAATGCTACATTACTTCCGCTGAAGTCGACTGGTTTCCTCATTCATTTATTGGGAGACTTTTAATAAAAAAAGGAGGATGCTGGTCTGACGCAAGTCTGACGTCAGACTTGCAGTTGAATCCTCCATAAAAACACAGAGAAGGCTATCAAGTAGTGTATGTAAAAAAAACCCTTTTCCTTAAGCCCCCGAGCGCCCCCTGGTGGCTCCAGCCAGCACTGTATTAGACCAGTGATGGTGAAATTATTGGATATACAGTGAGCATCTCTCTGCGTGAGCATCTCTATGTGTCAAAATGAGTTGCAAATTTTAATTTGAATAATTTTACATATTAACTAAGGTGATTAACAGGTTAATTATGGCATCCCTAAGTTTTTAAAAAAGTGTTTGTGTCATTGCAGCACATTGTGTATTAGGATAACGCAGACCACAGAGGAGATGAATGAGAACATCAATAAAAAATGACGCACAAGTCATTGTTTTGTTGGAGACGACCAGACCGACCGTCTCCCAGTGTTGTCCACCGTGCTCGCTCATAAATAGTACATAAGACTGGGACTGAGGCTGAGCTTTACAGATGGGATGTCTGCAGCACCACAGTGGTCTCATCAGGGAGACGTCCAAGACAACTGCAAAGAACCGGGCAACCCCCGGCCTACACAAACAAACGGGCTCCGCCATTAACGCCAACTCGACCGACGACTGTTGTTCTTTGTCTTTGAGTTGATCAGTTATCGTGATTTACCCCGCAGTCATTTTTATACTTCTGAACAGTCGTGGAGCAGGAGTAAACAACAGTACAAAGCCAGTTCATAATTCTCACCACGGATTCATTCATTCTATGTACGCTATTTCCCTGTCTGCAAGCCACACACACACACACACACACAGACAAATGATGACAAATTCCATTAATCTGAATAGATGACTTTGTGTTTAGAGTTGAGAACGCGAACGCAGCCCATCTTGAAGAATTGCAGCTCATAACAAAATGTCATCATATTTTACGCTTTGTACGAAAATAAGGACATTTTTATTGTGATAAACGCACATTTCTGCTGATTAACGGAAATGCATTTGGATAAGATATCACTCCTTATTTTCACTGCTTCTTCTTAAATCCGCATTTCGAACGTGTGAACTTGTAAAGTAGCCGCTCAAAGGCATTTTTCAAGGCTACAGATAGCCGATTGGAAATTCTAAAAAGCAACATCACGCTGTTGTTGGGCAGATTGTTCATTAGAGTGATCAGCTTTACACACAATAAATATCAAGTAACGTCACAAAGAACGGCGGATGAAGATCATTTGGTCAAGGGCAAAATGTGACCAGGGAGAAGAAAGTTGTAGTAAAAAAATATATAGTTTTATCTAAAAAGAGAAGTGAAGTCATTGTTCTCCTTTGTGCGTACTTCACTCTGAACGCCTTATTTCAGAGATCAGTCCTAAAATAGTGACATTATCGCCACTGACACCTAAAATACACCGCACAGAGTGGAACACAAGCGTATTCTAGCAATAAAAGTGAAGCCGTGCAATAAAACATAACATTTTTTACTACATTTTGTACTTTGTAGATTTGGAGGTGCCACAGAATCTCAGTGTGAGGAGGAAAATAAAATAAGTGCTGCTACAATTTCCTGAGCTTGACTTGTCCTTTGGGGACTCTGAGGAAGAAATCCTCTCCAGAAGGAGACAGAGAGAGAAAAAAGTAATATTTCATGTCATGCAATAGAACTAGAATTCACACACATCTGCCTTGTTGGGACTCATTCGCAATCGTCTTCCTTCACCAACAAAACTGTCGACTTCAAAGAGCACCATAAGAATAAGACGGTCGCACCTGCACGTTTTAATAAAATCCAGTGTGTCAGTGAGGTGACGAGAACACAACACAGCCTGTCAAAACCCTGAGTCCAACTCAGAAGCACTCCTTCTGCTTTAGCGCAGCTGATGACGATATTCCTGTGCCTGGATCGTCCAATGTTCGAGCTAATTTCCAATTAGCAGCCTCTATTGACTGAGAAATAACTGCCGCGTTGGCCCAGTGTCCACCTAATGAATTTGATTACTACGAATCCAGAGCGCAATTAAAACCACATCCAGCCAACAGAGCGACGTGACTCCACGGAGGAGTTTCCAGGGTCTCCAATGATCATGAAGTATTGACTTCATTTTGGTATCTCACGTAAAGCAAAAACCCTCCCAGCATGTGTGTACGTGTGTTTGGCCAGGTGTGAGGAAACATGCGTGACTGTCAACATCTGAGTGAGTCATTTTCACGCCAGTGGCACAGGCCTATACTACAGTCTAATTAAAGCACAGAGTCGAGGACAGTGATTAGCTCACTGCTGCGGGTGCAAGATGATGTCATGCCGTTCCTAATTAGGCAGGAAAAGTACAGCGACGTCTAGCAGCGCCGTACAATGACGGAGCGCTCCGACTGTGGCAGTTGCTGCTTGATGTCAAGAAATAGTCTCACGTGTATATCCTCTTTGACTAAAGTGGAAAAAAAATGATGATGGGGCATAAAAGCTAATTAGGGACTTTGGAATGATCATCATCGGGCCAAAGTTTCAAAGTGACATAATTGCTTTAGTGTGAAAATAATATCATCAAATGTTCTGTTTTGATCATTTGTTCCATGTGATCTGTTCTAAATATGGTGATTAACTCTAAGTCTCATTAAGAAATTAAAGAAATTAAGACTGGTTTGTGGTAAATATATATACATATATATATATATTTGTATGTATATATATATAGCGCATATATACATATATGCATATATTTTTCATGCAGTGTCCGCCTGCTTGACAAGAAAAAAACAGCATTTATCATTCACCCGTTCCCTGTGAGCACAAGTGTGTAATGAGAACAGATCCACAGCAATAACACAAAATATGTGGCTGAGTGAACACGTTGGGAACAACATGCAGATTTCCAGTGGCATATTTTTGGGGGGGAGGGAATTTGTATTCATCTTGCATTTTTCTCTGTGCCAAATGAGGCCATGTATCGTGAAGGTGGGAGGGAGACTGAAAGCGGAGAGGCAGGGGAGGCAGAAGTAGGTTGGGAGAAAACAAGGTTTATACTCAAACGGAATGACAAAGTGAATTTCACTTTCACTGTGAAGGGAAAGTTTCTGATGAGTTGCTGCTGTCATTTGTTATTTTTGCCGAAGCCGTGTGATGCGCCCAAGGTCAAACAAACAAGACTCGTCTTCTGCTCGGTCCAAATTTCTCACTGTATGTTTTCCTAAAAGCTCTCAGCACGTCGGTTAATGGGAGCTGCGGTATTTGTGGGCTTTTCGGAGGAGTTGGTTTAATGGGGAGTGATTCAACAATGGAGGTGAATGGATGAATGGCAAACCAGCACCACCACAACCCAACATATGCCGGCACCACAGGAGACAGAGACGGGGGACTGAGAAAAGACCCCTGTGCCACCCACCGCTGCTCCAGGCTGAATTCAATGAAGGAGAAAAGAAGGAACAGAATGAGAAGGAGGACAAAGATAAAGGTTCCACCAAGATGAAAGATGATGAAATCCCTGGAACACACACACACACACACACACCTCCCAGGGAAGCTCTGCTATCAGATCCGAAAGCAAGTTAATTTAAACCCAAGTAACTGCTTAGATGGGAGGTGATAAATTGCTGATGAAGCCACACGTTGGTCCGAAGCCTTTTCTGAATCTCGCCTCTAACGTTAGCAGCAGAGCGTGTCCTCTCTCAGAGCAGCTCAGATTCCTGCCCGTGGCACTGTGTATTCCAGGGCTTTCTGTCCAACCAGCAGGCGGACAGTCGCAGAGGTGTGAATCACTCAGCACAAAGTAAAGGAATAAAAACAAACAGGGCTGCAGACCCAGAGGCTCAGGCTGCAGGCTGAGAGATTCTACAACAGGCAGCGGCCTCCTGGAGCTGCTCATCACGCAGTACTGTTAGAAACCAAATGAAGGTAAACTCTAAAGAGGTGAGTTCAAGTTGCAGCAAGTCAACACTCATCTGGCAAGGGTGTCTTAACAAAGTAGGCATTTGGTTGAGAAAACAACTCGCACTTCCTCAGAAGAAACAAAAAACAAGCTTACATCACAGATGCACTCAACAAGCGCTCACTTCAGGAGTGTGAGCTTCAGCTTCACACCATCAACAGCAACTGGAGAAGCCTCTTATAAATATTCAACAAAGTGCAGCGTGAACTGGAAACAGCAAAGTGGGGTAAAGCATAAAAACATTTGATGTGATGCATCTATTAGAATAGAAAACAGAGTTCCCGTCTGATGGGTTGAAGGCTGAGTTTGTTAAGGTCTGACAGGCTCAGATTGCTTGGCCGCAGCTACAAAGGGATTTTTAAGTTGGGGAGAAAAAAGCCACTTACGACGTACAAACAGATGACGCGCACACAGGGGTTCCGTGAGAGGAATGAATGCACTCCAGAATGATTTCACTCAACAAAGGCCAAAGTGCAGCTCTTACTACTACATGTTTCCAATCATACTGTAATGTGTCAATTAACCTCACTCACATATATTTCACATATATTTATATATAAATATATATGTATACATAAATATAAATGTATGCATGTGTATATGATTATATATTAACATACATACATATATACACATGCATATATGTGGCTGTGAAAATGCGTTACTTGATACATGCATCAACTCCATCCTTCACTTATGGTTGCTCCAGTGAACAATCAATAATCCTGTCATTTAAGCACACTGTGGGGAAAAGTTTGCAGCAGGTCTTCAGGTGACAAACTGACTGACTTCAAACAACAGTCAAATGGAATGCGAGGGACTGTAGTCCAACAATGCTTTGTATATTGTTTGTTTTTTTCATATTAATAATTGCAACATTTGGATTAGTATAAATAAAAAGAGTTGTGGAACATATACCGCTCCAGTAATATACAGAGAAAGGTTTTTCAGGCATATTCAGAAAATTTGATTTTTCTCAGTTAATCATGATTAATTGAGATAAATCTATTCACTATTGAGAGTTAAATAACCTTGATCAAACACAATGTGAACCAAGGCCAGAGCTTGACGAAGATATAATGATGAAACTCGTCAAAGCTTTAGGAGACTCACGTTTTATTAAACGCAGACAAAAAAAAACACCCCATCTGTGTCCCGTTCACTAACCCTCGTATGTACTAGTTTCTTCAGTTCCTTCAATGCCAGGTCGTCTTATTGTCCTGGTGATTAGAGGACCCGTGCTGTATCAGAGCTTAACCCAGCTTCTCTTTGAAAATGATTTCAAAGACCTAGTTTTGCTGCCAGTTTTGTACCTCAGCCTTTCTACTTCCTGTTGCTCCTGAGAATCACCTGCTCCTGTTTGGCTCCTCGTATTGAACATCTGAAGCTGTAATTAAACACTTGTGTGTCCCTGCTTTCTTCAGTCACACATCCGAGTCCTTCCCCTGATGACTGCTAACTGTCTGGTTTTTTCATGGGTTTGGTTACTGTGTTTGTTTTGTTTTTGCCCAGTGGCACCAGTTTGTTTATATTTATATTTTTACACCTCAGGCATTGTTAATGTAGAAAACCGGATACTGTATTTTTTACCAACACCCAAACAAAGTCAAGACTAAAAAAAAACCAGCAGTACACAGCACAAATGAGAAAATAAAGCTTACCCAGCTGAGACCTGATATTGGTATTTTCTCCCCATGAGAAGTAACTTAATATTTTATGGACCTTGTAAAATATTTAAGGTGAAGACAAACTTACGGTTACAGAACTGCAGTTATCCCACAATGTTACAGTAGTTGAAAAAGTGTTCAAATAAACACGAGGAGTGTGTACAGAAAGTGGAGGTGGAATCACACATAAGCTCCCTTTTAGTGCTCCTCACTGAACAGAAATCAAAGATTAATTTGCTGAATTGCAGATTAAGACAGAGTCATAAACAAACACTCAGTCACCAGGCAACCCTGGAGCTGCTCACTGAAAAAAGCCAAATCTCATTTCCGCCAGAAAGAAGCCCCACAGAGGAACCGCATCCTCAATTTCTCATGCTGATGATGAAAACACTTGGCACAGATGTGTTGTCGTGAGCAAAGTCTTCGTACGCACAAATGCTTTTAAAACAAAAAAAGGAAAAGGCCACATGTCAGTTTGATATCTGAACAAAACGACAGAAGAACCTCCCGTGCAGAGCAATTAAGTCTCATTAGCTCGTTAGAGCACTCTAAACAGCTGCAGGGCACGGATTCTTTAAAAATCAAAAAGAAGAAAAAACAGGGATAAAAAGGCAGTATAACGAAAACTTGTGACAGCAGCACTGCCTCTTGATACTTAGTTGGTTTTGATCCCTTTATTCACTGCCATTTCATAAGGACACGTTATTAGTTTTCAACCTTCCCTTCAGGCAAAAACATTTTCATTTCCATTCTTCTTGCCAATCACTTGCAGTGAAACCAGTGAAGTGTCACAGCTGTGAGGAGGTGGGACAGATACAGCCAAGGTAAAACCTCGAAGGGTTAAAATCCTTGTACCAATACGCCTCAAATGGTCCACAGTGCAGCTTAACCTCAGGTGTTTCACAGGGTGTAAACTGTGACAGTGCTTTTAGCAGATAAACTACATTTGTTCCTCCTTGAAAGAACAGAAAACAGCACATTCTCCTTGTTCTAGAGCAGTGGTTCTCCAACTTTCAAAACTTTGATCTCTCTGAGTACCACCATGATGACCAACATTAAAATATAGCAGCACAGGCCTTCCCTGTTAGCTACCACCACAGGAGAGGTGTTTATAAATGTTTAGAAAGATGTTTATGTTTAAATGTTGTATTAATCATGTATGGGATGTTTTAGATGTTTTCAACTGGAAATGTTAATGTGAAAATATGAATTTTCCCCGCATACCACTAGAGAGTGCGTACCACAGTTTGAGAACCACTGTTCTACAGAAGCCAGTATAAACAACAATATGGGCAAACTATTTGTAGCAAAGTTCAAAAATAGTTAGATTTAAATAGATTAGAAACTAATTATTTCACTTTATTCACTTTATTTTTTGTTATTCCAGTCAAGGCAGTTTTATTTGGATAGTGCCAATTTAATTTACTTTAACATTGGTGAATTTGTTTTTTTTTTTTTGTCTTTTAGGATATTGTTATGAAGCCAGACGGTAGCGCACAAACCTCTGTTGACCTTTATGTATAATTATATATATTGCCAGTCTACAAAGACAATGCCACACATGGGTTAAAAGCAGAGGTGAGATTTTGTTGTGTGCTGTGTCACAATGACAAGTTTGCTTTCCTTTTCCTTTTAGTCCCAAAATGATCAATTTGTTCCACTTAATCCACACGTCTTCTTCTTTTTTTATCATGCTTAATTCTCCAGCCTTGCCCTGACTTTATTCTAACCTTTATGTCTTCAGGCAAAATTACTACTTACTTACTACTATTAGTATCTTCAGAACTTTCAAGAGAAATGAGCAGAAGTGTGAGTGGGCTGTGGCAGAATCCAGCTGTGCTTGTATGAGCAAAAAAAAAAAAAAAAAAACAACACTGAGCTGAAGCCGCTCTACATCCACCTTCTCCTGTCTGTCTTCCAGTTTAAAACTGCTACACCAGCGGCAGGAAGAGATGGATCCCCAGGGTGCCTAACATCCACAGTCAGCAGCAAGCAAGTGTTATTAAGACTCCAGCAAATAAACATTTATGGTATCAGTGCAGAGCGCTTATTGATAAACCCCACCTGCAGGGATGAGCTGTTCTTTATTAAGGCATGGAATCAATCTGAGATTAGATCAATCTGCTCAGTGACAGGGCAGGAGATGATTTGGTGTCCAGGCTGTGGGACACCACACGGCTGGACGGACATCCAACAATTCATTTTTAGAAAGTAGGAAAAAATGTGCTAAATTAATAATGCATATGTGGGCACTTATTAGAATAATCATTAAAACAACAGAGTGGACAGCTGGGTCTGCTGAGCAGTCAAATTGATTAATGATGAAGAAAAACAGAGGACACTTATCTCTGACAGCGCCGATGTGGAGTCTGCCTGCAACCGTCAGTGTTTATCAATAAAATACATTCGTACCAGATGCAGTGAAAAGCTGTTTTTGTGTACACATCTGAGTATGTCTGCGTGGGTAGATGTGTGTGCAGAAAGAAATTAGAGTGAACAGCAGTTATTGTGCAGTAGCCCTGCAATACAAACTTCATTAAGAATGCAACGATAAGTTTACTATTGGAATTGCCTCTAACATTGATTAATGCTGTGGTAATCTGCCAACTACTGACGTAATACAACAGGGACTCGTCCTCTGGTAGGACATGAAGAATTATGCAACAAACATCATATTTGGCTAAAAAGTGAAGGGTCCATAGTTGGTTTGTGTAGGTAGTACTCAATGAAAATGTATAATGTATTAAATAAGTATTTTGTCAATGATTACAACACCCAATCATCCTTTCCAACATGCGACTGGATTCCAAAATAAATATTAAAAAATAATTTTATGACATTTTATTTGAGTGTCCGACCATCAATGTGTGTGTCCAGAAACATTTGGCCCTTTGACAAATATAGTTGGTGACCCCTGGGTCACTGCTCACTCATTCACTGTCACCTGTTTTGCTTTACCATCAGTTACATGGTCTTAACAGGAAAATGCATGTGTTGCTATTGAGAAAGACTTAAAACAAGGAACCCAGACCATCTGACACCACAGAGGGAACTGTTCAGTGACTCATGATGAGGTTTTCTATTTGTGCCACAGACTTCATTGAACGCAGAGATACTTTCAACATCCCTTTCCCGACTTCACAATGCAACAGTTGTTTCCGACCACAGAGCCGTGTCGTTTGCTCAGTTCTGGTCTACGGTTAGCACACCCTGGGATCTAAAGGCATCGTCTCCTCTCAGATAAAAACAAAGCCACAAGAAACAGGGCTGTAAACCAAGGGAGCAAACACAAAGGACACAGAGAGGAAAATGGGTTTGGTTTTCAAAAGTCAACGGTGTATTATAATTGAAATGATGTTTTATTAATTAGGTAATAACTTAATTAACATAAAATTGAACTCCATCAACAAAAATGATTGATTTTTTTTTTCATCTTAACTGAAAGGTAAATCCTGCAGTGTATTAGTTTTACTCCCGCAAAATGATGTAGTGTTTGATTACTTAATTACTTAAGCAATGATTCTTAACCACTGTGCCGCGCCACCATGACAGCTCCCCTGGTGGACAGTGGAAAATAAATAAATTCCATTTTAATTAAAGTAGTCTGAAAAGTATTACTGCAAGTAATTTATCTGTGTTTCTTAATGCAAAAGTGCCAGGTGATTAAACACTGTCACTAGGTGGCAGTAGAAGGCTATAAAAAATAAAAGAGACAGAACTGTTGACGATCTCTGTGTTTGTATTTCTTCAATTCCTGCGAGCATATCAGTCTTATGTTCAACTCAACAGGCACGGTATTCACACAATATAAAATTGTGAGCAAATTTAAACTAGAAGTCATTATATATCCCTACATGTACTTTTTGTGATATTCTGGATTTGGTGCTGTGGGATTTCTGGAATGTAAAATACATGGCATGGCCCAAAAAAGTGTTGGGACACATTGCTGTATAACCTCACAGACTAAAAGAGCATGTTTGGCCTCATACTCAATATGAATTCATTGTGTCATTCAACTGCTTGAATCTGCACTTCTTGTAATAGAGTATTCTAGAAGAAAAGAGAGGAAACATTGTGATAAGACTCTTCCATTACGGCCAGAACTCAATTGTCCGAGGGAAGAAAGGAAGACATGAAAGGGAAAAAAAGAAAAATGTTGTCATGGAGACAAAACACTTTGAACATGCTGAGATCTAGCAGTTGCTCCCATAGAAGCAATAAAAACAAAAGCTTCCTGACTGAGCAGGCACTAACTATTAACACGTCGCACCGAGTTAGAGGCAGTGAAGAAAAGGAAGTGTCACCCAGCGCTGCACTGAGCAGCAACAAGATGACAGCCACAAAATAAAAATGTCACCTCTTCTCCATCTCCGGAAATAATGCTGTAAACAGTCAGTGGTCTAGAGAGACACCTCATCTAAACACAGCAACCGGCAACGCAACTCACACCTGAGGGGCTGCTCTGTCCTCAGCTCCACTCTGCTGATCTATCTGATCATGTCAGCCTCACTTTACTGTTCATCAAGCATGGAAGAAAGAGCAAGGCCCAGGGGAACCGAGAAAGATGATTATGTTCTTCACATGTTAGACCTGGAAAACACAGTCTGTGTAGAACACACAAGGTACAGGCTGTCTCCTAGTGGAGAAGATCGGGACTGAATCTGCAGGTTCGAGGATTTTGACCAGTGGGGAAAAAATGTCAAGCATTATTATGCAAAGGTGAGGGTAGGAACGGTCATAAACTTTGGGTCAGGACCGAAAGAACAAGATCCTCCGCCTCCCTCTGGAAGTGATCTGGACATTTCTCACCGGGAGGAGACCCAGAGGGAGACCCAGGACACGCTGGAGCAACTATGTCGCTCAGCTGGCCTGGGAACGCCTCGGGATCCCCCCAGAAGAGCTGGAGGAAGTGTCCGGGGAGAGGGAAGTCTGGGTGACTGTCACGCCCACAGATAAGCGGAGGATCATGGATGGATGCATTACTCCTGCAAAGTCTTGTTTGAAACATGAAGATTTTGGTTCCCAATATATTTAAAACTCAGAAGGTCGATAAAGACAGAATTGAGGTGTTTGCTCTTTAAAGGCTGCATTCATGGTAAAACACATTCTGTGTCTACTTACACAAAGTTTCATTCCTCTCCTTCCACACGTCGACCTGGCCTCTTTGACTGTTTACTTATTGATTTTTGTTTTTGTTTATAACTAAAGAAAATCAATAAAAGGAGAAAACAAAACCAGCGCCTCGCCATGAGTCCTATAAACAACAATAATAAATACTAACAGACTGCACACTTTACCAAGGACCTGGACTCCTGCTTGCAAATGCGTGCATCAAAAGAGTTTTAGAATGTAATGAAGAAAACACATTTATCCCATTCTGCAATTCCCTTTGTGCTTCACCCTAAAGAGGAAACTCCTCGCATACTTTGCATAATTTATTGCCTCCGATTCTCTGTAAACCTTGTATTTTTAGAGGCTTTCTCGCATTATTTCTTCTGTAGCCTTCATATCTCTCGGCCTTACTCGCTCTATTGGTTTCTTGGCTTTTATGTGCTTCCTGTCTATTAGTGTTTTTTATTACCGGGAACTCTGTGTATGACTTTGGGACCAGGTTGCCATTTTACTCATCCAGTATAGTGTTGTATTTTCTGATTGCTCGTGCCGCCAGGGAACGACAGGGGAAGAGGTGATATGGCTGTAAATCACACCGGTCATTCCAACCTCCGATACCACTAATATCTTCACATTAACTTGACAACTGCCATTTAAAATAAGGCCAAACAAGGAACCTCAAAACTAAAGTGATATAGTCAACATTTTTATTTTGCTTGTCTTAGTTTGTGAAAGCAGAACTTCTTAAATCCCCTCACACCTGGGTGTCAGGACAGTACTTGTACCTCTGAACACAGAGCAGAATACTCACTCCGCTGTGGCTGGGAATGATTTCACGTATGAGCTCAGTCATATCCTGGAGCACTGAGGGAAAAATAGTTTCATTACGATTGTGCTCCATGAGCTGTAGGCAAGTAATTACACCACAGCTGAAAAACAGATATTACTTTCTCCCCTGGACCACAGCTCTGTAGTCACTGGGTAAAAACTCTAATTCTACGTAGGGGCCTTAGGTTTTCTATCAAAGTCCATTTTAAGAAATATCAGTGATGTGAAGATGTAGCAGCTACTGTCAGACACAAGGTCAGTATAACATCTAACACGGGTATTTTCCCACAGGATGTCATGCTAACAGGCAGACTCCCACACACTGTTGCGTGCAGCGTGGTGCTAAACAACTTGGCTGTGGGACAGAATAGTTGACACATCTGAAAAAATCATTATGAATGAGTACCCTGAATATTTCAGAATATTTGGAGGTCATGTCTTTTTGGGTCGTTCTTGGGATTTTGGGTCACATTGTGAAGAATAACCGGATCTGAATTTGAGGTGGCCTGAATTTCCATAGACTCAAGACCAGTGACATTTAAATGAGAGGCTCATGATTGGTCGGACTACCTGTCTCTGTCACTGTATTAAACTCTTCTGTTGTTATGAGTGGGACAGGTTTTTCAACTCGCCAGTAATTCTGTCTGGTGAGTGTCCAATTACCCTAATCCTAATCTCCATGTGTTAGGATTGTGGGAAGAAATCGACATAATCCTGGATTATTCCTTGAAATAAAGGAAAAAATAAAAAAAAACAGAAAACAGTGTTTGCACCCGTACTTTTCAACTTTTTAGAGACAGGAAAATGTGCTCTGAATATATTTGCTCTATATAATTCTACAAATAGAAGGTAATTAAAGTGAGTGACGCAGAAATGATTTATCCAGCTGTCTTGATAGAACAGCAACTGAAATAACAAGGAGCTGTAAAAAAAAAAAAAAAAAAAAAAGGAATGATTAATACAGATAGAATTATATGCAAATTCACTTTGTTCCTTTTTTTGCATCAGCACCTCCGGTCCAACACAGAGGGGATGCTTGATGTCTTCAGGGATACAGTACAGACGTGAACGTAAAAATAGTGAATTAATGCAGAAGCACTAAGCAGAGGTCAGATAGCTGTTGAGACACTCATTAAGGCGGGATGATTTGGACTAATAGGATCCGAGCTGATCTGAGGTCAGCCCAGCCGAGGACAGAATGGTCCTCCGCTCGGAGACCAGATGACACGTCACTGCAGGCAAACACTCTGCTCTAATATTATCTTTACAGAAACGCCCATCCCTTGCATCCCAAGGTCATCCATCACTTTTGTTCATTCTCTCACTCTGATTTTCCAAGCCTCGCCCCGCCTTCTTTTCTTTTTCTGTTTTTTTTTTCTCCAACTAATCCTCTTCTGTCTTTGTGTTCTCTGTCACACCAGTGGCTGTTGAATTATTGATAAGATGTTGAGCTGGTGAGATTTCTCCTGCTGTGGGCTTGTTTACTAGTTGTGGTTTGTACCACTTATTCCTTTTGTTGTCATGCTGTGCCCGTGTGTGAATGCGTACATGTTGAAGTAGGTAGACTCTGATAATTAACTCTGATGGTGAATCATGACCAGACGTTGTAAATCAGTTGCTGCATTATCAGCGGGAGCGATGGCAGACGCAGACAAGGATTGGTGCACACAGACAGGTGGAGTCACGTCAACCATAGGCACGACTGTAAGCGTGTGAACTGTCATCAGTTATTTTGACTTGACTTTAGTTAATCACACCACATCCAAGATGTTATTTTCAATTCTATTTTATAATTTGCGTTTAAAGATCGTTATGTTCGATTAATCGTGATTATTTGTGATCTTCATTCATTACAGTTTATACATCCTGATTCATTGAAATAAATCAATATTCAGATAGATAGATAGATAGAGAGATAGATAGATAGATAGAGAGATAGATAGATAGATAGAGAGATAGATAGATAGATAGAGAGATAGATAGATAGATAGAGAGATAGATAGATAGATAGAGAGATAGATAGATAGATAGAGAGATAGATAGATAGATAGATGACGACTGAACAACTGAGACACAGAACATGAGCCAATTCGAGACACAAAACAACCACCGCAGCTCTGTCAACAGGTTCACCCTGAAGGACAATTTCCAACACTGAAAGAAATTTCTGCTGAAAACACTTCAAGAATCTGAGGGAGAGAAGCTTTCCTTCAGCAACTGCCAACAAATTAATTACTCCACACTCGTTGAATGAAGAGGAAAGAAACAGAGGCGACACTGGCAAGGAGACAATGGGCCTAATCTCTTCATGCTGGAAGGAGGAGGGCTGCATTGTTGAACCCCGCTGAGCTGCTCCGAGGGATTCAAAAACCGGAAGACGCGAACAAAAAAGTATGGATGTCGTCTTCCAGGGAAGTTTCTCTGAGCCTTAGTGGGTAAGCATATTTTCAGCTTGTTTCGATCCAAGAGCTATTGAAGACAAAGTCAAAAGACAATTGTACGCAACAGGAAGGAGGTATTAGTCGTAGGTCCCTTGTAATGTGGTGGTGGTGTTTGTACAGGCCGTCCTGCACATCCTGCGAGTGCGATTGCTGGAGTACAACACCATCTACACGTACTGCGGTGAGTGCTGGGAGGGGATTACGAGGGACCGTTGTGGTGTTATTGAGAGGCAAGGAACGCATGTGGCATGAGTGCGTGGGGTTTGGCTTGTGTGAGAGTTGGTTGTAGTTGTAGTGGTGTTTATGAGGCAGTAGCTCAGGACCAGAAGGCATGTGGGTCACTGTGGATCGTGATATGTATGTGATGTAGTAGAAGCAGGTAAAGAGAGGACAAGTGTGTGTGTGGTGTTGTACAATAGGAAAGTTCATTTGTAAGCGATAGCGGAGTGAAGGTGTTGTGTTTTCAGAGAGGGCGTTGGCAGAAGAAGTGGAATGTTTGGGTCACTGTTGTGTTATAGTTGAAAAATGTAGTAGTGAGCAACTGAAGGTGTGTGACTGGAGGCCTTGTGTTGATGCATGTGCTAGTTGCTTGTAGTGTGGTGTTTAGGAGGCAGTAGGAAAGGGAGTAGAAGGAATGTGTAGCTGTGAATGTGAAGGTGGTGGACAATGGGATGGTGCTAGAGGTTTTGATGTGAGTGTGGCTGCTGTTGTGGAAATGTGGTAGCGGTGGAGAAAGTGAAGCTATAAAGTGTGTATTGGGCTGTGTGTGAGGTTGGTAAGTAGAGTGAGGAGTTATGTCAGAGAGGGTTGTGAGCAAAGTGTTGGTGTTGGCTTAATGTGGTGTAGTAGAAACATGCAGGTTATGTTGAAGTACAAGGCCCGTTGTTGTGTGGGTACTGGATGTGTAATGTAGGGGTGGCAGTATGCAGCTGTGGCAGTGGAGTGTTTGTGGCGTTGGTGGAATGTGCAGTTTGTGCTTTGATGTGCAGGTTGTAAGTGAGTGATAGTGAAATGGGAGTGTGTTTTCAGGGAGGCTGTTGTGTCAGAAGAAGTAGGGCCCTTTGGGTGGATGTAGTGAAGTGGTGCTGAAGGTGGGGTTGGTAGGTGCAGCTGTGTGTTTAGAAGAAATGTGTGTTAGTCGTAGTTGTTGTGGAGAAAGTGAAGAAGCAAAGTGTGTGTAGTTGCGTCGTTTGAAGTAGAGGATGTAGGTGGTGGAAGTAGTAGTTAGAAGTGGAGTTGAGATTGTGTATGTTTTCAGAGAGGGTAGTGTTGGCGTGACGAGGTTGTTACGAGGCAAGTAGGTAAAGAGTGGAAGGCGTGGTTGCTTGTGAATGTTTTGTGAAGTTGTCATGTGTTGTGTTGAGGGTGAGGAAGGAGGTATTAGTCGTAGGTCCCTTGTAATGTGGTGGTGGTGTTTGTACAGGAGAAATAGTTTTGTGCAGGTTGTGTGTAGAGGTCCAGAGTAGTACGAGATAGTGGAGTTTAAAAGGGGTGTGTTTTCAGAGAAGAAGTTGTGCAAGGTGGCAGGAGAGTTTGTGTGTGTTGTTGTGAATTGATGCTGTTGTACTTGTTGTTCTTGTCTCCGAAGGCATGGTGTTGGTGGCTATCAACCGGTACGAGTAGCTGCACATGTTTTGGGGAAGACGTGATGGACGCTTACAGCGGTGGGGACACGGGCGACATGGATCCTCACATGTTGTCTGTGGCCGAGGACGCCTCCAGCACTTAGAGGTAGGTTTTCCTGGAGGAGGGGGAGGGAGAAGCAGCACACGGGAGGGATGTGCGGAGTGAGTGTTGTGACACATGTTGTGTTTTGTGTTTTCACAGAGAGAGCAGAAGAAGCAGTCCATCTTCAGCAGCGGAGAGTGGGGCTGGGGGAAGTTAGGCCAACTTGGCAGACACCGTGTTCCCCGAGGCGGTCGGAGGGGTGGCGCAGCGTGGAGGACGGAGTGTTGGCGTAAAATGATGTGATGGAGGTGGAAAGAGTTAGTGGTTGCTGCTTTGGCGTAAGGTGGCAAAAGTTGTTTGTGAAAGTGTAAAACAATGTTGTTGTTATGTGTAAGAATGTAATAAAATGTGTAATAAAAAGTGTGGAAAAGAAACAAGGTGTATTTATGTCATGTTGAAAGAACAGAAGTTTTGACAATATAGGAGGGGGTAAAACAGTTTTTATTAACTGACATATTAAACATATATTAAACATATTAAAGTTTTTAAAAAGTTACATTAAGTTAATTGTACCTCATTAAATGAACAAGTAGTTTAAAAGTTTTCATCCATCAAATGTGTATAAGTGTCAACAAATAAGTGTCAACACACGTAGGGTTTTTTTGTTGTTAACACACAGAAAATAAGTGTGTTAACGGCCAAAAACGGCCAAAAAAAAAACTTTTTCTAAGTGTCTAGACACTTTAAAAAAAAAAAAAAAAAAAAAAAAAAAAAA